>NW_027494054.1:0-255000 GCF_021521415.1 Bidens hawaiensis
TATATATATATATATATTTGTTAGTGCATGGTTTTGCGTCTTGAGTCTTTGTATTTATCATTAACGTATTTGTCGTTTTTGTTTTATGTAATAAACAATTATTATAGCTTGTAGTTCGTTAATGTATGTGTCTAGTTCGCTAAGGATGTTTAGCGAACTAGATCTAAATTAAGTCTCCCCTGAGTCGTTAAGGATGTTTAACGAATCAGGGGGTGATTCGTTAAGTGTATTACTTCGTAATGTATGTAATGAAGTTGGCTCTAGTTCGTTAGGGGATGTTAACGAACTAAGCCCATCTTCTATTTATATGTGAACACTGTTCACGTTTAATTTAAGCTTTGGAGATAATTATCGAACCTCTTCCCGAATACTCTCTCAATCTTCATAGTAATATTATTAATATATACATACACATATATATAGATATATAACTTATTAACTATAGTTCAATGGCAATTATGAACTAGATCCGTATTTAGGATTAATCGGTAAACAACTCAGATCTTAGATCTGTGTTAGTAAGTGTTAATCTGAGATCAAACAAGTGGTATCAGAGCTTTCGATGCTCTTTTGCTCTTGAATTTGATAGTTAACTCGTTATTTTAGAAGTTGAATTGTTAGTTTATGTTAATTTTATGTTCGGTTTGTGTTTGAATTGAATTAAGGTTGAATTGGATTAAGTATGGAAGGATTGGACTGGATTTGAGGTGTTTAAGGTATTGGTAAGGAATTGTGGATTGGAATTGAGGTTTGGATTGTGTTTGTATTTTGAGATTGAATCTGAGTTTTGGCCGAGAAACAGAGGATTGTTTTATGGTCAAATTGAATAGGGATTAAGTGTAATCGGGTTACGAGAATTGTTGATGTGGATTCGGGATTGATGTGCGAGTAGTTTGATAATTTACTTGTGTAATTTGGTTCAGAATTGAGATAGTATTACGAATCTAAGTTTCTGGGTTAGTGTTCATCATTTCCAGAAAATCTGGAAATTCTCTTTGAAGATTTGAAGATAATTATGATTCGTTATCATATTTACTTTGATTCATCATCAGATTCATGTTGATTCGTTAACTGATCTAGTCAATTCGTTATAAATTGCTAGTATTTCGTCAATCAGTTCGCTAATTCATCTGATTCGTGTTCACTAATTCGTGTGACACGCAGTCACCTTGGAATTTGTGTTATAATAACCTTTGCCACGTGGCACTAGGTGTCAGAGTTTGTTACAAACGGTTGTAACAACCTGATTCGCTATAGTTTGATCCGCTATCAACTGTAGCTGGTTCGTCATCTTATTTCGCTAAGCTTATCTTAGTGATTCGTTACAGAAAATACTCCAATTCGCTAAGCTTGTACTTCGTGATTCGCTTAGTCAATTTGCTTACTCATTCGTTGACCATCAGATTAGTTAATCATCAAATTCTAATTCGTTACTTGATAAACCTTAACTTCGTTAAGATTTGATTCGTTGATTACAGTTCACAGTTCACTATAACTGTTTACAGTTCGTTACATTCACTGTTCACCATTCGTTAACTCTATTCTTCACAAGTTATCCTTGAATTTTTGAAACTTGTCCAAAATGGCTGGTATGTATGCACTAGCCTCACAGAATATGTTAATGCAACAAATGTTGCAACTTGATACCGAGATAGTTCACATTAGAAATGTCCAAGATTGATGAAGTTTAGTGATCTTTCCAAATGGGAACCTGGTTTCGTGCTCATCTAGGATCAGTTCATCCTGACTGCTCATATTGTTTAGATGAAGTTTATACTATTCCTATGATTGGGGATGAGACTATCGGCTTCAGACCTAAAGCTATATCTCAATACTCACAGGAAGAGAAGAAAACATTAGAGATGGAGACAAAAGCCTATTCTACTCTAACCATGGCTTTACCTTAAAATATCTTTCACCAAGTGGTAGTATAAAAATCTGTGCCTCTTTGTTTCATCATATCCGAATGAGAAGTATGGGAAACATGGCTGAAAGCAAAAAGGTTATGCTTAAGTTTCAATTCAGAAACTTTAATTTACTCAAAGGTGAGACGGTTGAAGAAATGACAACGAGATTCAATCACTTGATTGCAGAGATGGATAAAATGAAGTTGAAAATTTCTAAGATTGATACTATTAAGAGTGCACTTCCAAGTTCGTACTCTACTTTTCTAATGGTATTAAAAGAAAACAGTTATTTCAATGAAGACTTGACTGCAAGTGAGTTTTTACAAAAGATTGAAGCTCGTGAATATGATCTCAAGTGTCAAAAATCATCCAAGGAAAGTCAAGATCATGCTTTCTATGGTGGTAGAATGCCTCTGAGTTCAACCATTTCACCGATTACCACATTTCTTACCCAGAATGCAAGAGAAAATGAAACAACCATCTATAGTGATCCTAGAGCATGTTTTTATACTGCTGGTAACTCTGGATCACCAAATGTTTCTGCTGGTTCAGGAAGTTCATCCACTGCAAATCAGTATGTTTCACCTCTAAATGTCAACATGAAAGAAGCTGAACAAAATTTTGCTTTTCTATCAGCTTTCATGACGTCTTACGAAAATCTGGTTAGTAGCAAGATTGCCACTAGTGATCTGACTGATGAAGACTATGATCAGATTGATCCAGATGACTTAGAAATCATGGATTTAAAGTGGAACATGGCAACGATTGTTCATAAATTGAAAAGATTTATGTAAAGAACTGGAAAAGATCTTCCTGCCTTGAACAAGAAATTGGGATTTGACAAGTTAAAGGTGAAATGTTACAATTGTCAAGAATTCGGGCATTTTGCAAAAGAATGTGACAAACCGAAAAAGGAATATACTGGTCCTCATGGTCAAAATCAAAATACTTCAACACCACGAGGTAATGATGCTGAGAAGAAACCATCAAGTTCTGGGTCACAAGCAATGTTAGCTAATGGAGATAATTGGTCACAACGACTACTGTGTAACGATACTCAAGCTAATATGGCTTTGTTTGGGCTGACTCAAGACTTTCAAGGTGCAAGTGGAAGTGAGTTGTCTTCTGATAATGATTCTGGATCTGATTCTGATGACTCATGTGACAAGCCTACAACTGTCTTTGCGTGCATGGCTAAGATCAATGAGGGTATATCCAAGACCATTTCTGGTGAAAACTGGATCATGGATAGTGGATGTTCTCGTCATATTACTGGGAATCTCGACCTCTTAACAAATGTAAGAAATATTCAAGGGGGTTATGTGGCGTTCGCTGGGAATTATGGGGGTATGATTTCACAAGAAGGTGATGTTTCGAATGGGCATATTACTTTTGAGAAGGTTAATTATTGTGATAAAGTAGACCATAATTTATTAAGTGTGTCGCAAATCTGTGATAAGCAATACACTACAGTATTTACAGATAAAGAGTGCCTGATTTTAAAACCGAGTTATGTGATTCCCGAGGACATGGTTGTCATGCGATCACCTCGATCAAATGATATTTATGTCTTGAATATGAATTCTAAAGTATCAACATCGATTGAAACATGTTTTGTCTCGAAAGCAACCGAGAAAGACTCTGTTCTATGGCATCGTAGAATGGGTCACATACATGTTCGAAAGATGAACTACCTCATGGCTAATGACTTAGTTGAGGGCGTCTCGTTGAAGAATTTTAAATTATCCGATCATTGTGTTGCTTGTAAGAAGGGCAAACAGAAGAAGAAACCACACCCATCTAAGTTATTAAATTCCATTGATACTCCACTTGAACGACTTCATATGGATTTATTCGGTCCAGTGAATCGGGCGAGTATTTCTGGAGACTGGTATTTCCTAGTAGTTACAGACGATTATTCATGATATTCATGGGTTTTGTTTATGAGCTCAAAAGATCAAACACCGGGTGTTGTTCAAAATTTAATCACTAAGATCGAGTCACTATACAAACAGAAAGTGAGGAGAATTTGAAATGACAATGGTACTGAATTTAAAAATACTGTATTGGATTTCTTTTGTTTACAAAAGGGAATTCATCGAGAATACAGTGCCCCATATGTACCACAACAGAACGGTGTAGCTGAAAGAAAGAATAGAACGTTGATTGAAGCTGCTAGAACGATGCTTGCTAATTCAAAGCTTCCTGTCCGGTTTTGGAATGAGGCGGTGAATACTGCTTGTTATACACTTAATCGAGTTCTAACGGTTAAGAGACTCAAGAAGACCAGTTATGAATTATTGAATAATCGTAAACCTAATTTAAAGTACTTGGAACCATTTGGGTGTCCTTGTACTATGTTAAAGAAGGATGTGGGAAAATTTGATGAAAAAGCCATTGAAGGTTATTTCTTGGGGTATGCGTCACCTAAGAAACGGGTATTTAATTTTACATCTGGTTGTGTCGAAGAATGGTACCATGTGGACTGTCAAAAGTACACTACTCCTTCTCAAGGAAATGGTCCTGACTGGATGTTTGACTATGATGGCTTATTTAATTCATTTACTCCAACAACTGATCATCCAGATGAAGATTTAGTTCGTGCTTATTTTGAAGAACACTTGGAAATTCCAAAGTTTGCAAGTTCAAATGATGTTGTAGCTCCAATTGTTGCTCCAACTGAAGAACCTGATAATGAGTCTCCTGTTCATTATGATAATGCTTCTACTTCATCTGATGATAATGCAGTTGTGGATTAAGTTATTGAATTTGATAGTTATGTTTCATCTCCTGAATTGGGTGAACATTACACTAATTTATTTGAAAATGTTGCTGTTTCTGAGAATCCTACTCTCAGGATTCATAATTACCATACACAAGAAAACATTATTGGAGAACTTGATGTGGGAGTTCAAACACGTCATCAAGTTGCTTCATCAAGTGAAAATAATGTCTTATGTGCTTATGCTGACTTACATTCATTTGGGATTGTAAATCTTGCTAAATTCACTTGTTTTCTATCTCAAGTTGAGCCAACGACTCCTCGTGTGGCACTTAAAGATCCTTTTTGGGTAGAAGCCATGCAAGAAGAATTACAGCAATTTGCACGTTTAGGTGTTTGGGATCTTATCGACAAACCTGCTAGAGTCAAGAAGGCGATTCTGACTAAGTGGGTATATAAGTGTAAGAAAGACGATCGTGGGGTAATTGTTAGAAACAAGGCACGATTAGCTGTGCAAGGTTTTCATCAGCAAGAGGGTATTGACTGCACTGAAGTATATGCTCCAGTCGCAAGATTAGAATCGATTCGAATCTTTCTGGCATATGCTGCTTACAAGAATATTAAAGTTTATCAAATGGATGTCAATAGTGCTTTTCTCAATGGTGAACTTCATGAGGAAGTGTTCTTTTTACAGCCTCCAGGTTTTGAAGATCCTGATTATCCTGACCGTGTTTACCGATTAAACAAGGCATTATATGGTCTACATCAAGCCCCGAGAGCTTGGTATGGCACGCTCGCCGACCATCTGACGGATAATGGTTTCAAACATGGAACTATCGACTGCACTTTGTTATATAAGAATATTGGTGATGATCTTCTCCTCGTTCAGATTTATGTTGATGACATAATCTTTGGGTCAACAAACGACACGTTGTGTAAGGAGTTCGAGAAATCAATGCAAACCAAGTTCGAGATGAGTTCGATGGGAGAGATGAATTTCTTTTTAGGGTTGCAGGTTCATCAGTCTGCGAAAGGAATCTTCATTCATCAGACAAAATATGTGAACGATGTCTTGAGCCGATTCAAGATTACTGCCGGAAAAATCCCTTCTACTCCTCTTGTCGTGGGTCACAATTTATCACCGGATGAATTGGAGGATACCATTGATCCGACCCTATATCGTGCTATGATTGGTTCTTTAATGTATCTAACTGCTTCTCGACCCGACATAATGTTTGCTGTTTGTTTATGTGCTGGGTACCAAGCTAGTCCCTGAGTGACTCACCTGGCAACAGTCAAGCGTATTCTACAATATCTAAGAGGCAATCCTGACATCGGGTTATGGTACCCCAAGGACAATAATTTTGATCTTACCACTTATTCCGACTCAGACTATGGAGGATGCAAGATCAATTTCAAGTCTACCACAACGGGATGTCAATTCTTAGGAAGCCGGCTTGTTTCCTGACAGTGTAAGAAGCAGACGGTCTCCACTTCAACCGCTGAAGCTGAGTATGTTGCAGCCTCGAGTTGTTGTTCCCAGGTTTTGTGGATACAACAACATCTTCGCGACTACGGTTTGAAGTTTCTTACTACTCCCATTTTGATTGATAATTCTGCTGCTATTAGTATCGCCAAAAATCCCGTACAACATTCTAAAACGAAACATATTGAAATTCGATATCATTTCATACAGGATTGTTATGAAAAGAAATTAATTGACCTTGAGAAAGTACATACTTATTTTCAGAAAGCCGATCTATTTACCAAAGCCTTTGATAAAACACGCTTTCATTTTTTGCTTGGTTTAAATGGATTGAAGACCCTTACTGATATCCTGAAACAAGGATAATTATGTGTCTTTTCTGTTAATTCTTGATTTCTCATTTTATTTTGTTTTTTAGGTTTTAGGGGGGGGGGGGGGGGGGGGATCTTAGAAAATACAAAAATATTGTGCTTTTCGTGTGTATAGATAAAACCCAAAAACATTAGAAAATTTTTAAAAATCAAAAACATCTTAAAATTTGAAAAATCAAAAAGATTGTGTTTTCAATTTGTACAGAAAATTTTGAAAAAGTCAAAAAGAATGTGAATTCCCTGTTTATGAAGAAAAATCCGAAAAGACAAAAAGATTGTGTTTTTAGTTTGTAAAGAGAAAAACCAAAAAGATTTTTGCTTACGTTCACTGAAAATTATGTCATTTACTTCTATTTGAAAGATATATACTTGTATATGTTTGGTCCTGATAATTTCTTGAAAATCTTCGGGATAGCCATTTACCTGATAATGGAAAGTACTTGGGGTGTTCGTTAAGCTTTCTATTTTATTTTTAGCTGAAAATTATATCAGTTATTTAAGTTTGTGAAGCATGCTTGCACGTATTGGTCCTGTTGTCTACCTGTAGATGGATAGGATAGCCATTAATTTATGAACTTAAATTAACTTGTTTAATTAAATTCATTTTTATTATGCTCCTCTAAATTTTGAGTTTTTGAAGCAAAAAGAGAAAATGATAGTACATTGATTATTTGACCCTAAATCCAGTAAGAAATAAGCTTAAAAGGCTGTGTGCTTAATCATTGGTGCATTGATAGGTCTTAAACAAGCTGTTAGAGTAAAGTAAGTGATATAAACCTAAAGAAAAGCCAAATTGAAAGAGGTGTTAGTCTCTAGCAAAAGTCTCGGTGAGGATGGCAGAAATGTAATAACCGATCATACTCAAGCCTTATAGCTGTTGATCTCCCAAAAATATAATAAATCAAATAACAAGCGTTAGGTTTCTGGACACTGTGAGTCTTTATGCGGCTTAATCATCTGGGTACTCATATGCATGAATATTTCACTCGATTTTAGAGCAAACCCAAAGTGATTAAACTTGATCACTGCTGTACCTCGTATAATCCAAATTACTGACTTGATCAAAATCCGCTGTTAGTCATACAATTGTTCATCCCTTGCGTGTGTCTCAATACCAATAAGAAACGGACCCCAGGGGATACAATGTATGTAAGCCGACAGATGGACTCGTGCATACTCACTCACAGTAAAGGAAACTTGATGCATTGCTCAAAATTTCACAATTGGTATTCAAAAATTTTGATCAACACTATAATGGTTTAAGTCATGTTGGGGTGATTTGGCAAAAATCAAATTAAGCTTGAAGCGAGATTATGGGCTGATAGTTTCTGATATTCTGTGCGCTAATTGAACCATAAATCATATCACAAAAATGCTCGAAAGTTTGTTATAAGATTTAAATGGACAACAATATCAATAACCGACTTAACGCCAATCATAATATCGTTGAAATATAAAACTGTGATGGAAGGGTATTTTGGTCAATATGATTCTCTGCTCAAACTCAACAAAAATACAAAAATATGTATTGCTTTTGAAAAAGCATAGAAAAAACACAAAAAGATTGTCTATTTTTAGTTCGGACATTTTCGTAAATACATTCTTTATTCTTTACAAAATACCAAAAATATTTTTATCTTTTCTTTTATTTAAGGGATATTTTTAATGAACGTAAAAACGTTTTAAGTAAATTTAATTCTTATTTAATTCATTCATTTATTTATTTATTTAAGTTAAAATTATATAAAATATGATTCGTTAATTATGGATAACGAATTAAGTGTTGTTTTAACGAACTACAATCTAGTTCGTTCACCTAATTCGCTTCCGCACTCTGTAACGAAACACCTCTTGTTCGTTATACATTCTTAACGAATCAAGACACGATTCATGTCTTATTCGCTACTCTGCAATAACGAATTGCCTGATTCGTTAGTTTAAATTTTCAAACGAATCTCTTAATTCGTACATAGAGTACATTGGGTAGCGTGTAAGAGTATAAAAGACAAGTGAAACGAATCGTCCTTCACTATTCACCCGTCTTCCTTATACCTAAAGCAACCCTATTCAAATTTTCTCTGATTTTTCGAACTTCGAAATTCAAGCTTTTGAATATACCATTGTGGTACTAAGGTATAGATGGTCACTTCTATGTGATTTTCGTCAAAAATGTCACTGTATAGATAGGTTAATTAGACAATTTTGTTATAAGGGTTTTACGAGCTTTAAACTCTGTGTAATCGATGCTATACTGTATTAATCTAGCTTATTTTGTTATCATTTTGATTGGAATATGATTCCGAGACTCTTGGTGGACTTTGATTATTGTTTGCCGGGTCGATTAAGTGTTTATGTTTTCGGGGGTTTAGACTCTATTATAACTCCGATTAAACCTAACTTATTTCACGGTATTGAACCTCAATTTCAACTCCGTGTCCTTCGTATTGTGTTTCCGAGATCACTACGCCTGTTGATTCGGATATTCAACAATGATTATGGATTAATTGATAGTGGGTTCATATTGTTGACTTTCAGTGTTCTTAATCTAATTTTGACTTTGACTATGAGAGTCAAAGATCAAGTCATTATTGACCATTCGTTATTGTTAGCGAATTGGAACTATTTAGTGTCCAATTCGTTAATAAGACACACGAACTAGTTTAGCGAATAAGTTAACCAACGAATCAGATTTGAATTCGTTAAATAATAATGAACTAAATTCTAGTTCGTTCCTTTGAATAGTAATTCGCTAAGTCTATTTCGTTAACATATTTACCTGATAGCGAATCAATTGATTCGTTACCTGTTTGTAACGAATCAGATTGATAATCAAACGAATGACAATTAAATATAATTTATTTAAATTAAATTCACTAACCATTGTAATTAATAAATTATTCCAACCGTCTAAACGCGTCGATATATCGATTACACACACATACACCATCTATAAATGTTAACTGTATATTATATCCACACATTACTTATATTCGTTTAAATTTTATTCAGTATAAATGGCCGATCAAATGGATCAAGATCCACCCGTTGCTCCTCAAGAACTAGAACAACCCCAAGATCAAGAACAACCTCGGGAACAAGCAGAGGCTCAATTGCTATCATATGATAAGAAGCACAACATATGTGCTTATGTTGATTCGGATGTTGCTGATATAGCTATGTTTGGGGATATGTTGGCATTTTTACGACGTTCAGTAATACATTATGCCATAACTGCAAGACCTACGGTTTATCTGAGTATTATTAGGCAATTCTGGAATACCGCTGAATTTGTTGAAGCCGAGAATCACATTCGAGCAACAATCAATCAAATTCCTATCACTGTGGATGTTGAAGTGATTAGGAGGGTGCTTCGGTTTGGGGACAACGATAATAATCCGAGTGAGTTTGATAAGAGATTGATCAAGGGATTATTTACACGTGTACGTTATGGTAGAGATGTCGAAGAATCCATGTTGAACAAGAATGGTCTGTGCCCACCTTACAAGTATCTTTTACACGTACTGATTCATTGCATGGGTGGTCGTAAATGTGGATTTGATGAATGCCGCAGTAGTCTACAATCGGCATTTGTTGCACTCGTTCTCAACAAACCATTCAACTTCTCGGAAATGGTCTTTGATCATTTGAAAGAGCAAGTCCAGCAAACGATTCAGACGAAGAAGTTTTTAATGTATCATCAATTCCTGCAGTTGATAATTCAAGATTTTATACCAAACTTGTTTATTGATCAAACTTTAGTGGATAATGTGCTTCCTTTGGAACATATGAAGGCTGACACTGTTCGTCGAATGAAGGTTTACCGTAAGGAGAGACCACGGGACAAGCGTATGATTGGTCATATCATTAACCCTAATTATGTATGTCCTCCCAATGAACGCTGGATCCACGATGACTCGGATT
Source organism: Bidens hawaiensis (assembly GCF_021521415.1). Classification (NCBI taxonomy): domain Eukaryota; kingdom Viridiplantae; phylum Streptophyta; class Magnoliopsida; order Asterales; family Asteraceae; genus Bidens; species Bidens hawaiensis. The sequence continues at coordinate 10,408 of NW_027494054.1, forward strand.
CCAAGCGTGAGGGGGGGAGAAGGTGGGAACGATGACGATGGTAATGATGATGGAAATGGTGGTAGTGGTGGTGCTAGTGATATTGCTTTTCAAGAGCAATATTGCTTTTCAAGAGCAATAAGATGCAGTAAATGCTGCGTTAGCTGCTACCATTGCAGCTCAACGTGAACGAAAACGGAAGGGTAAAGCACCAGCTTCTGAAGTTCCAGCTAAGAGAAGAGTATCAGCTGGAGCTGGTGTGATTATTGGCGTGCCACCGCCTCGTCAAACAATGTCTCAACGCCCGGTAGTGCCGCCTACTACTAGCACTCCGACGCTTACATTAACAACAACGATGGTCCATCATGAGCAGCTGGGTATGATTCCACAGATGGCACTAGCTGAAATACCAAGGCCTTCTGCAACACTGTCCACTGTTCCTCCAACACCGTCCATGAGGCCTCCTCCACCTAGTGATGTCTCATTCATGAGAATTACAAGGCCTCAGGGACCAATCCAACCTGTTCATCCATCCTTGTACAACATGCCACAGAATCGTCAGACAGACATGCTATTGAATTTGCTACACTTGTATGAGAATCAAATGTCTGCTGACCGCCTGAATCAGGAACGCCTAATGGAGAATCAAAGAAGGCTGATGAGTTATGTTTCATTCTGTCAGAAAGAGACTAAGGAGCTTCGTGCGATTGTTGAGTCTCAGGGGGTGAAACTCAAAGAACAGGTGGATCTGATTTTGCAATTAATGTGTAAAGACGATGCATTGAAGAAACTCAAGAATGATGAACAAGATCCTAACGAGTCTGGTGGAGGAGGTGAGCCTAAACAAGCACACGGCTCATCTTCCGGTGCAAGTACAAGTGGTGGTGATGACTCGGGTAAACAGATTATTGCTTATCATGACTACACAGCTGCCAAACCGATCGAAATGATTGAAGCCAACACTGTCATATTTGTGGATGGATCGGGAATTATTAGGAGTGTGGTGAACAGGGATGAGATTGAGGTTGGTGAGTTTGTTGAAAGGTCTCTAACACGAGAGCAGATTTCCATACTGCTTGGGTTGAATGATGAACAGTTATCCGTGTTAGAGACAGAGCTTGACGTTGAGGTGGTGAATGAGGAAGGCATAACAAATGATCCGTCTATTCTAATGAATACGGATTTAATTTATGAAGACGAAGAAGTTGAGATGGAAGACGTCACTGCTGAGGAGTATCCTGACCTGTTTCAACACACAAATGTTGATCAAGGTGCTCCAGTATTCGATGAGCAAACGTTTAAAGTTGCTGAGGATGATTTGGTAAAAGCTTCTAAGGGTAAACAGGCAGCTGATGCCGTATGTAAATCACTTGAAGTCATAACTAATGCCGATATTGCTAAGTGGTTCAGCTATAAAAAGGTGAGTAAAATTATCAAGGCATATCGGTATGTCGATCAAGAACGGAAAGATGAAGCTACAGCTTGGGTCAAAGCAAACCAAGTGACCTCTTTCAAGACCGTATCAAAGGTTCATGGTGATATGATCTCCTGGCTATATGATTCAGAGCTTAAGGTATGTATAGTTAAATGGGAGAAAGGAATCCAGTACTACGAAACGATAATGGACGTTCTTACACTACCGCGGTGGGATGTTCGTACCCTCGCGTGTCGTCCATTTATCAATCATGGTGGCGACCGGACAGCTGAGTGGCTTCATCAACACTTGCTGTTCGAGGTCAATCATGGTTTTAAGTTTTTCAAGCCCCAGGTCCCGAGACGTAAACGTATTGACGAAATTGATCCAAGGACTGGCTGGAGGAAACTTGTTCTTAAGGTAAAGCCGCCGAAGACGATGAAGCGGGTGCCTGTGAAGACAATGCACCAACACATGCAGCTTACGTTTGACCGCTGGTACTACGACAATCGTACTGGCGAGGCCGTCATTATGCTTGGTAAAGGACTGAAAACTGAGCTTATCAAGATTATCGACCCGATGTGGTTGGTTAATTTATCTGAGACAGATAATGACGTGCTTCACAAGAACAAGATTCTGATCGAGCGCAATGAAGACTACGATCTGGCTATGCAATTCCAACGCGTCGTGCGTGTTTGTTATGAAAACGGAATTCATAGTTGCAGAGACTGGCAGTCCAAGCGTTTCAAGTAAAGACCAAAGACAAAGAGCTCAAGACGAGGGGGTGTCTGTTAGTGCACGGTTTTGCGTCTTGAGTCTTTGTATTTATCATTAACGTATTTGTCGTTTTGTTTTATGTAATAAACAATTATTATAGCTTGTAGTTCGATAATGCATGTGTCTAGTTCGCTAAGGATGTTTAGCGAACTAGATCTAAATTAAGTCTCCCCTGAGTCGTTAAGGATGTTTAACGAATCAGGGGGTGATTCGTTAAATGTATTACTTCGTAATGTATTTAACGAAGTGGGCTCTAGTTCGTTAGGGGATGTTAACGAACTAAGTCCATCTTCTATTTATATTTGAACACTGTTCACGTTTAATTTAAGCTTTGGAGATAATTATCGAACCTCTTCCCGAATACTCTCTCAATCTTCATAGTAATATTATTAACATATACATACACACACACACACACATATATATATATATATATATATATAACTTATTAACTATAGTTCAATGGCAATTATGAACTAGATCCGTATTTAGGATTAATCGGTAAACAACTCGGATCTTAGATCTGTGTTAGTAAGTGTTAATCTGAGATCAAACACATATATATATATATATATATATATATATATATATTACTAGTTTTTATCCCCTGTATTACAGGGATTGTTTTATCTTATTTGTTTATAATATTTATTTATTTTTTGAATTTTTTTTTATTGTATGAAAGTTAATAATATATTTTGGTTTGATGATAAATTGTTTCATAAATAAATGAGATGTTATAACCCGGTTTAAAAGCTATATGAGTTTGATAAAGACCCAATTTATTTTTTTACTATAAAATTGGTTTTTAATTATAAATAATATAAAACTTTTTTTAAATAAATCAGATATTAATTTTGGGTATATCCCTACTTTATATGATTCTTAAATCAAATATGGTGAGATTAGTTTTTAATTTAATGAGATGTTATAACCTGTTTAAGAAATATTTGGGTTTGATAAGACCCATACCCGTGAATTCGGGTCAAATACATGAGAAGCATTCATTTAAATTTCAAGCAAATATGACGACTTTAAAAAAGGAGGGAGCGACCAAATCGCGACACATAGGATTTTTTGGTTTTCATTTATATATATTATAGATTATATAGGTTATAGATAGATAAATAAGATAAGATATGAGTTTAATATTAGAATTTTTAAAAATAATTATATAGTAAAAAATCCACTTCAAATTTGAAAAATAGTTTATTTTTGGAGCATCTCGTTTTCTTTAAATGTATTTAGATGTTAGAGAAAGAAAAATTAAACAAAGTTGAAGTTCCTACGAAGTTACGGGATCATATATAAAATAATTTATTTTGAAAATAACTTGTTTTTGTTAATACTTGATATATGAGAACTAGTTTGCGTTTTGTTACTAATCGTTTTGTTTGATGATTATTCGGGTTTGGTGAAACCCGTGACATGTTAAAAAGTGTTGTTTGATGATGAAAGAGTTTCACAAATAAATGAGATGACATACCCATGAATTTGAGTCAAACGACTAAGGGGGTGTTTGGCCTAGCTTTTTTAGCAAAGCTTATAGCTTTTTTAGCTTTTTTTATAAAATAAGCTTAATTTGGTGTTTGGTTTAGCTTTTTTAGCTTAGGCTTATAAGCTTATATAAGCTAATTTGTAAAAGCTTATTTGAATATGGTTGTTTAGCTTATTTGAAGAAGCTTATTTGTTTAATGGGGTAAATTACTCATTTGCCTTTGGATGGTGATTGATTAATAATATTGAAGTAACTTATTATTATAACAAACTAAAAATGATGGATTTAACAACTTATTAAGATGTATAATCAACTTGTAGAATATAAATTAATCCAAACATTTAAAAAAAGCTTATTAAATTATATAAAATAAACTATAAGCTTCAAAAAGATATAAGTATAAGCACAAAAATATAAGCTAGGCCAAACACCCTCTAAGAAGCCTTAAATCACAAATCAAATAATTTAGGTCAAACAAACAAGAAGTCTCACTTATAGAGCATGCTCCCTAATAGTAACATAGACTTTGGTTGATACATGTGATAACCTTGTTAATATACATAAAGACTATATAGTCTTCTACATCACATAAAGACAATGCTCTCACAACTTTATTATATCAATCATTTATTCGTGTACATTATAATTATAGTTAACATAAAATAGCTTTTGAGATTGTCTCAGCTCGGCTTGTTTAAAGCATTACATATTATGTGACCCGAAAAATTTTCTCATTTATATATTATGGTTGATTCAGGGTTTGCTTCTAACGGGTCAAATAAAAATTTGCTTCTAAGTTTCTAAGTTCATATCGTAGCTTCCCATTTTCACTTTGTACATTCAAAAGGAATTATCATCAACTAAAATAATAATATTATTATCCAGTGAGCTTCTTCAGCTTCTAAGTTCATATCGTAGCTTCCCATTTCCATTTTGTACATTCAAAATGAATTATCATCAACTAAAATTTTGAAGAAAATAGTTTGTCCGTCAGGTGTTCGACAAAATGCCTCAATGAAATAATCTTTGTTTTTGGTGTTTTGAGGAGGGGAGGACAACGGGTGGTTGCTCTTCTCCTTCCCCTTTCGTTCGGGTGTTCATTCCTCAAACTCAACTCGAGTTTTGTTTTATTATTATTTTTCTTGGTGCGGTACGTGGCTACCGGGGTGTTTTGTTGTGCGGGAGTGGTATGACCGGGGTTATCGAGGAGGTTGTTTGGCCGTGTCCGTTTAGAGGCTTCCACTGTTGCCCGGATGGATTACCGGGGTCCAAGGGGGTTCGATTGGCCGCACATATTAAGCGGCTTCATTTGTCATCGGATGACAAGAAAGAGACCTTACGAGAGGCGATCTCGACGAATTTGGATTTGTTTATTTCGGTTGGTGAGGCTTTAAAGGTCTCGCGTAGGTGGATGTGTGGAGCGTGTATGGAGTCACATGCTCTCCGTCGGGGGTGCCATCATGATGACGAGTCGGTCTGGTACAAGTGTGTCACGGGAGATGTGGAGGAATTTATAGTGGGGATTGCGAAGCCACATGTTGGGAGGGAAGTCGTCGCGGTGGGAAGGGTGGAGTTGGATGTAGCTCTCCTTGTGCGTGTCTTCACTCTTCCTATTACGACTGCTAAAAACATTCCTTATAGTTGTCGTATGGCTTTTTCCCAAGCCTTAGTGGGTGCTCTGGGTAAGGTGGCGGCTATGCCAGAGTCTGTTGAGGCGTGGGTGAAACTTTTGTTGCTATGAGGGGTGTCGGGAAGGAGATGGCTAAATACCTCGGCGACTTTCAATCTGGGGTGGGAGTCCCCAGTGGGCTGAGGCCGTGCTCCATAGCGCGAACAGGTTTCTAAATCAGTTTCATTGGATGGGTCATTGGCTATGCTTACTATTGATTTCTCCAATGCCTTCAACTTAGTAGATAGGACGACCCTTCTACACGAGGTACGGAGTCGATGTCCTTCCATTTCTCTTTGGGTGGATATTTTATATGGGCAGTCGGCTAGGTTATATGTGGGTGATACTTACATTAAATCCACCACTGGGGTTCAACAGGGGGACCCTCTTAGGCCTCTCCTTTTTGCCTTAGTTTTGCACCCACTTATTCACCAAATCAGAGATCGGTGCAAGCTTCTCTTTCATGCTTGGTACTTGGATGATGGCATGATTATCGGGGATACTAGAGAGGTGGCGAAAGCATTAGATATTATCAGGTCTGAGGGGCCTCGTTTGGGTCTTGAATTAAACGTTAAGAAAACAGAGTTATTTTGGCCAACATGCAATGGGGTGAAGGTTTAGGAGGGGTTGTTCCCTTGCGGGATTGGAAGGCCGGTGATTGGCGTGAAACTCCTTGGTGGTGCTGTAAGCCGGGATGCGGGGTTTATCAGCAGTTTGGCTATGAAAAGGGCATCTAGCGCTGTGGAACTGATGAGCTGTCTCCCAAGACTTCAGGATCCTCAATGCGAGCTTCTTTTGCTTCGCTCATGTATGGGAGTCGCCAAGCTTTTGTTCGGTTTGAGAACGTGCCAACCTATGTATGTGGGGGAAGCTGTTTCTATATTTGACAATGGTCTTCGAAGGGAGATTGAGGACATCGTGGTTGGTGGAGGTCCGTTCTTTGGGGATCTCCAATGGAGGTTGGCATCACTTCTGACCCGTTATGGGGGTTTGGGTCTCTGTTCGGCCGAGGATGTATCTACATATGCTTTTGTGGCTTCGAGAGCACAGTCGTGGTGTTTGCAAGACCATATTCTTCGGGGTTGTGATATTTATGGGTTGGACTCTGATTATGGGTGTGCGATGGATCGTTTACGTACTTCACTTCCAGATTTTGATCTTAGCGGTTCTCTAATAAGGACACCGCCCCCCCCCCCCTAAAGCCCAACATGTTGTGGCGAGTGCCTTATTTAGTGGAATCGTCAAGAGTTTAGAAGTGAAGTTTGATCTATCCCCTCGCCAAAAGGCGATGTTTGAATGCCTTCGGGCTCCTCGGGCTCAGGATTTTCTAACGGCCATCCCCATTGAAGGATTAGGCTAACGTATGTCGGGTTTGGAGTATCGGGCTATCATTAAGTACCGGTTAATGATCCCTATGTTCCCGACTGATGAACCTTGCCCAATTTGTCGCAAGGTCTGTTTGGATTCTTTTGGTGACCATGCAGTGCATTGCAAAGAATTGTCTGGCTTTAAATACAGACATGATTTGGTTAGGGATGTTCTGTGTGATGTTCTTAAACGGGCAGGGATTTCTGCTAAAAAGGAGGCCCCTGTTAACTTTCTCACGGATCCTCTTGAAGGGAGGTCCACTTTACGACCAGCTGATATTCTTGTGTTCGAGTGGACAGGGGGGAAACACGCCTGTGTGGATCTTACAGGAGTGTCTCCTCTTGTTGGGCTCAGGGACCGTGGGTTTGTTGTGGGTCAGGCTGCGTTGAAGGCTGAATCGAGCAAAGTTGTTAAACACGAGAAAGCTTGTTTAGATAATCAACATGTCTTTCTACCATTTGCCTTTGATACATTTGGTTTCCTGGCCCTAGAGGCTGTGAAATTTTTGAGTAGGGTTCAGCGAGTCGTACACGGAACCTCTTCAGCTTCTAGGTCCCAAAACTTCGTTTTTAGCAGGATTGGCTTTGCTATTCAAAAGGGGGGTGCGGCGCAGCTTGTTGCCCGTTTGTCTGCCACTCTATTGTAATCGTTTTATAGTAAAGTATATATTTGATAGGCTGATAAAATTTGCTATATATATATATATATATGTATGTATGTATATAAATGAGAATTTTGGTGCCACAAGGTTTTAGGTAAGACTTTAAGTGTTTATATAATTAGTTTCAAGAGTTATTCAAATTGTTGTGTTGGTTTGATGTAAAGCTTCCCAAATCTTTTCCTTGCCCAAGTTCAAGTCCCTCTTTAAAGATAGTTTTCATCTTTTTTTGGCTTTTTTTCAAGTTATCCATCTATGTAATGATTAGGTCTTTTAATTTTGTTTTATTTGCTTATTTTTTTTAAATATGACAAAATTATTTTTTATGTTTAGTTTTCGTACATGTAATGAACCTAATTGATACCGATGGAATTCGCATCGAGTTGTTGCCATAACGCCAATGTTTTTGTCTTAATAATGGTAACTTGACTTAACTATTTTTTAGGTTTAGTTCCGAAACATAACAAACGTAGATGGTCCCGAACAAATGCAACGAATATGTTTTATCGCCCAAATAAACGTTGTTTTAAATATGTATAATATTTGTATCATATGCTATAAGGGTATCACTACTATACTAGATGTTTACTAATTTGTTTTTTCTGGTTAATGTATGTATATGTACGAACCTAGCTGATACCAACAAAATTTGTGTCCATCGTCGTAACGCGGCGGGTTGTTATCTAGTTTATTATAATTTAAATAATGTTCAACGAGTTTGGCGTCTCCTTTGCATAAGATCCTTATTTACATAAGCACCCATTTTATTTTAGTAGATTATTTCATTAAAAATAGGTATGAACTACTAAAATCTTGAAATTAAAATAAACGGAGGATTGAGATGTGTTATTTTTGTTTATAAATCTTCAACAAATGTCCATATCCCTCCCCCTCTATAATAAATATTCGAGCTGGCATACGTGATAAGAATGGAGTCCAACCCATACTATCACTAATAAACGCAATGTGTTTTTTTGCTAAGGTTGCTATTTTAGTAGTTGTGTTTTTATTTCGTAAACGTATAATTCTTATCTATCATAAGAATGAATTATAATCCTTAAAATGATGAAAACTTATCAAATAGGGTACATATTCAGACACTATCTCTTAAATGATATATAATTAATATATCATTAAAAAACTATTTGTCAAAATATAACGTGAAGGAAAATAAAGAAATTTTGTTATTATAAATAGCAACGAAAGGCCGAAGCCAATACACTGGCTGCCGTTATCAATTGTGTTGACATCGGAATATTGTGAGATCTTGAAGATGTGTTTTAGTTGTATAAAGACATGTGTGATATGTACGTGTTTGATCCTCGTGGTGATCATAATCTGTGTCATTGTCGGATTTAGTGTTTTGGGCAAGGCTTTTGATGATATTGACTGACGTACAAACATTTGCATTAGTTGTTAATTTTCGTTAGGGTTTTGTCGTCATGTTAATTTCAAGCAATGTTCTTCTATCAGTTATATGAATTGTTAAGGTACTTCTTTTTCGGATTGTTGAATTAAATTATATATGCAGAATTGAAGTTTAATGATTGTTGCTCTTTATATGTTTCTTTCAAAGACGTTACGGTTAACCATTGAAACGTCTGAATCAAATCAAGTTCAATCATTTTGGATGGTTGGACAGGTTTGATGCAGTTTGGAACTCGAACCAAATTGTACGTTTAGCTTTTATTGATTGTATTTATTTTTCATAACATGTATTGTAATCATAAACTATCTTATGTTCCGGAAGAAAAATTTGTTCCATGAAGTCGTAGTTAGTGGTTCGGTTCTGAATTTTCATCAAATGAGGTTGAACTGAATCATGTACACTTAAGTTAAAAGGGATGCCCACGTTAAAGGATGGTTGGTGGTATGAAGTTAATTGCAATGGTCTTTTTAGCTTTCAATTCTATATCAATTGTCCTTTCAGTTGTATTATACGTTTCAAAATGTTGTCATAACTAGCAAGATTAACCCGCGTGTTGCGGCGGGAATTTAATTGACAGAATTGTTTTTTACAATAGTACTACGGTACCATAACTTGTGAAAATTTTTGTGTGTTGTGACAATGTCCGTATCTCAAACCTTATGGGACCGTTACATGTGTTTGTGAACACTTATGTTGTTTTATGAATTCTTCAAAATATAGTTACAACAATTAAGCATTGCATCCTAATTAATTTCCCTTGCTTTTGTCGATTAAAAGCAATAAAATTGTTTGCTTTTGATGTAGAGACTATTTGTACGTGAATTTTAAAATAACTAATTTATGCCACTTATTGAATATTGATATACTTTCTATTATTGGTTCAAAAAAATGGATTTAATTTTGCTTTTATATTTGTGATAATTTTTCTCTTTAGGCTTGAAATATTTCTATATGAAACTTACTAACTTAGGATAGATATATGAAATCTAATTGGATTTTGTTATGTTGAAATTAATCCTAAATGAAAAACGATAATCACAAATATGAAAGCAAAATAAAAAACTACGGTTGTAGGCTAATGGAGAATCCATGGATCAAACTTATACTTCAATGTATTTATACGAAAGCCCATCTCCAAACCCCAACCATCCAATGCCATCGATCTTTGTCCCTGAACTCAATTATAAACCTAAAAGTACTTTCGATTTAACATAAACATGAATCAATCATTCCTAATCATACACGCAAAGAGACGGTGCATTGTCCGTTGTACAAAATTAGATGGCATTGAGGGTTTAAAATCTTGAAACGGAACAACACCAAACATATTTCCGTTAATTTTTCTTCCTTAGGTGAGATTTGTACAAATAAAGAGAAAAAAGGTGTTCCATCTTTTTTCATTACGTTACATAACAAAAATGTTCAGGCCGGTTTTGAAGTAAAATTTTTAACACGGTGTGGTAAAAAACATATGGCTATTATTTTATTATTATTTAAATTCCAAGAAAGCAATCGAATGATATTTCTTCATTTCACACTTAATATAATTGTCAGAGAAAGGTTTCCGGCTATCTCCCATAACTCCGGTGACCAAAGATGGTTCCTTTCATTATCTCCCCCTTGTTTAGTAACTTCGATGAGAAGCGTGGCGACACACAATCTTCAAATGATTAATGATCGTATACACGCCAAGCCTCAAGCGATTTATGTTGCGTGCTTGCGTCATCACCACACATCAACCGCCTCACACACCAAACGTGCCTAAGACCAACCATGTTTCTACCTCATACTTTGTTAAAATAACCTCTCAACAAAAGGAGTCTCGTCGAAACAATAACATTAATTTAATTCGCCTCTCGAAAAGAAAAGATAGAAGCAGAAATACAAACTAACTTGCTCCAACATCAGCAAATTTTGGTTGCAATAAATCCAGGTTTTACATTAACTTGCTTTCATTTGTCATTCAGCTAATGAAGATGCATCCCAAGAATCCAACTTGTATCAAAGTCTCAAGGAATATCCTTTCTTTATGAAAAAAAGGTGCTTCATTATATTCCACTTTATATATAATCCCATATACCTTAAAACCAAAAATCACCTCTCTTCTTCTCTCTCCTTTGAAGTTCCATGAAACATGACAAACAAACAGACTCAGACCCATGATTCAAGCAACAACTGTTTTGGAACCATGAGCCACTTCATCAAGCTAAGGTCCTATGAAGGTCAGTAATCATAAACACAATTCAAGTATATATTTTCATTTAACAAACTATTTTGTACATGTTACATAAACCGACTGCAATTCGCCACAAATTACGTACCAAACATATCTTGGCACAAGAATAATGTTACACATATGTATATATCTATTTATATTTCCAGCCTGAGCAAATTACTCAGAAACCTTTCCACACCGATAGCACTTCATTAAACACTTCAGCTACCAATTCCATGTCAGCAGACTGTATAAACTTGTTGAATTCTTCTAAAATATCATATATCTTACCAAACTTCACAAGATACTGCATGCAACATATCTTCAACTTTGGCAGATGATACAAAGAAGCGCTTTGAAGCCGTTCAAGCACGTTACTCGTGTCAATATCTTGTAACAAACTTTCGTGACATGCGTCTTTTAAGTCCATAACATCGTATTTATCAGCAGCTCGAAGAAGGTCGAGTCTGTGATCAAGAAAATCTTGATCTATGATGTTACCGTATATGTAGCTTAAGAAAACTTGGCAGGCATCAATTGACATGTCGGTTATGTTTATTATGGACATTTCCTTTTCTTTTAAGTCGTGGGAAAACATGCTCATGAAGACCGGTGACCTGGCAGCCAGGACGGCCCGGTGGGCCCCTATGCTTCCATCCGATGCGTTTATGATGATATCTGTGTGAATACTTTCTGATAACATTCTTCCGAGTGAGGAAATTGCGGTTGATCTTAAATCATTTTGTGTAAATCTTTCGGTCCACACGGAACAAGATTCACCTCCCTGTTGCATCATGTCACATTAAGTCATTAAGGTAACATACACGTTAATATTTGACCCGTTAATTATATGTAACTACTAGACTAAAAAAGTTAATTTGTCAACCGAAAACACATTTAGATGCTCAAAGTCATAACTTTCGGCTTAAAAACCAACTTTTAATGTTAATATACTTAATAAAAAAAATCAGAATTACATTTGCAGATGCAGTCTTGAGATCAAGAAATTCAAGATCAATGATGAATTTTCCTGTATGCGGAACCTCAAGCGCCCAAACGAAATCCTCACTGTTTTTTAACTGCTTATCCCTAATTTCTGCAATCACATAAAACCATTGTTATCAAATTCACCAAGTATGTTAAACAATTCCACAAATCACACCAATTAAGCTGTTAAGAATGCTGCAATTAATGATCTTGGATCATAAAGTTGACTAATTTATAGTCAAAGTCAATACCTGGATGAACCAAAGCCTTACGACCTCCGAATAACGAAACAACCCGAATGATGAAAGAAGCAATCGGAGGACCATCTTTAATTGAACTCGTTATCTCCGGGTACAATTTTATAAACAAATTACAATTCTTTTCTATAACCAATCGCCTTCATTTGATCAAGAAACACACACATTAATAAATAATAATCCCAAATTCAAGATTCTGACAAAAACTAAATCAATTCCTCCAAAGGGTATAATCTTAATGTAAAAATTCAAACTTTTGATGTTTTTAACATTGTGGGAAAATAAAGTTACCAACTTCAAGATTCTCACAAAAACCAAACATTAGTAATCCCAAATTTATAATTCTCACAAAAACTAAATCAATTGCTTCAAAGGGTAAATTCTTGATGTAAAAATTAAAATTTTAGATGCTTTAAACATTGATCATTTTAGATATGATGTCACAAAAGCAAAGCATTAATAATCACAAATTCAAGATTCCCACAAAAACTAAATCAATTGCTTCAAAGGGTATAATCTTGAAGTAAAAATTAAACCTTTTGATGCTTTAAACATGGATAAAAAATAAATTTTTACCAGTTCCATTTTCCGATCTTGAAAGGATCAGACTTTCTGTAAGTACAAGAAGCCAAATTGTCAATACGCCATTGAGCTAGGCGGGAAGTGGTGTCAACACGGTAAGCGTTATCGGTCATCTTGGTGAAATCATGGAAACAATTAAGAATCGAGTATAATACCCAGGTTGTGGGTTAAGGTTTAGAATCTGAATTTGGATTTACGCCATTGATGGGTTTGTGATGTTTGATGTTAATTGTTTGTATAGTAGCAGCAGCCAATGGTGGTTGGTGGTGTTGACGATGGATAGATAGTTCACTGATTATTATTATTATGATGATGATGATGATGCCGTTTTAAAGTCGTTTTTGGTTGCACTCAACTTTCGTCAATCGATTTCCATACAACGACAAAAGGGATATATTTCGACACCCACCTCATTTATCTATATATCTATTATACGAGTCGTATTATTTTTCCATACATGATATTTTACAGAGACGGTAGACTTATAGACTCTATACGAGTTGTATAAAAAGCAACATTATTTCCCGTCGTTAAAGATTCTTCTCGCTTAATGTGGCGAAAATTGTTTGAAACGATACAAGATTCCATTAGCTATTTAACTTGACATAATATCTCCCCTAAAACTAGTTGTTAGAACATGGTCGTTTGAAAAACAGTCATTCAAAGTTTAAACTCGTAAATTTTTATTTTTGTTTTTTTTTAAATTGAATAGCCATACGACTCATATACATGTATACGATTGATATTGATTCGACATGACTCGTATTTAATCGGTCAAGACATCTGACAATAACTAACACCTATACGAGTCGTATGACCCTACGACTCTTATAGATGCGATCCGGTGTCCCAATAGTGGGGCCCGACTGCCTGTATAAATGAAGCCGAATAAAACATGTGAATATTTTGCATAAACTGTTTTATATTCTAGTATCATTGAAAATGCTTTAATGTAAAAATTCCGATTTATTTTCTTAGATTTCAAGTGGATAACAAAAAGGTGGAATGTGAAACAAAATAAATATCCGATAAATAAAAATAGTCATGTAGATTTTCGAAATAGTTTCACGTATTGTATAGCTATGTAGATAAAAACAAACACGAAAATTACTTAAAAGTGTAACTAAAAGCAATTATTATTTGTATCGTTTTATATTTTCGTCTGAATACGGTATATTCTACGGTATTGATTTTACATCGTAACTTGTTTTCATAATACATTTTCAATGATTTATTAATTGTTTTATTTATGATTAGATTTGATATAAACCTTGTACGAACGTGGGTGCAAAGAAAGAAACATGTCCATGTGTTTAGGTGATTAGCAGTGGCGGATCCATGAATTTTTTTTAGGTGGTTCCCTCTTAATTTATAAGGTGGTTCCTACGCGTCTTCTATATATCCGTACACTATTATTTCGAAACTCGGGTGGTTCCGGGGAACCACCCGTTTGTATGCTGGATCCGCCAATGGTGATTAGAATTTAGAAGCAAAGCATCTCTTGAAAACCAATCCACCAAGGAAAAGTAAAAGTTGGTGGTGGGTTAATGGATAAAAGAAAAGATGAGGGGAGGTATTTGAATCTTTTTCATGACATCAGTTGGATTGTGAATCACGCAAACTATTTTAATAATATGTAATTATAAATATCTTCCCGTTTTGGAAGTTGATTTAGTAAAATATGGCTAATAGTCTTCAAGCAATCAAATCAATTATTGCTTTAGCTTTATAAATACTAATTTAAAGCAATAGATATGACAATTATATTTAAAAAATGTTTACCATAATCAAATTATGTAGACGCATGACCATAAGTTATTTAAGATGCCTTTTAATTTTGTTAAACAAGATACCTACCTTATAATTTTTATCGAACAATAAGTTAGTAGGTTTCTAAAATACAAATATATGCGTTATTAGTTAGTTTGAGCATGGCCAATGTATGCCTGTAGGGGTTCATTTGCCTGGTGTTTAGCGCACGTCCTATGGGCCACATAGGAAGATACTGTATTTGTGATGAGCACGTCCATAAAGCCTTCCAAATGTGCGATGTGATGAGGGCTAGGTAGTAACTTAATAAGACAAGTTTCAGTAAGGACGGTTTTGATATACATATAAATTGTTATCGGCGTTGATGAATAAGAAAAAAGATCTTATTAAGTTGATTTATATGAATGTCATGTGCACTTCTTACATGCATAATGCGATCAATGTATATATTTGTTTACACTTAACGTCACTTATTATTATATTATTACTATTCCTGTTTTTTATCAGTCCCTGATATGTTTATTTTAAGAACATTTATTTTTTAATCTATTAACTTAGAAAGTTTCAACCGTTGATGGATTTTACACTCAATTAGATCTTTTACATGTTTTCTCACAAGGGTTCATATTGTTAATCAAATATTTATGGATTTGGCACCCCATTTATACGTGTCAAGACCAAAACAATGTTGTTGAAAACATCGTAAATAACCGAAAGCAACTAGATTTCTACGACATTTACCATGATCATGATGACTCATATGTAAACACGTTTTGTGAATGAAATGTGTTGTGTGTAGGCTCTTCTTGATTCCTTTCAAAATAGGTGTAAAACAAACAACTTATAATGGACAATTCCATTTGTAAGAAAAAGAAAGTACACATCCAGCATATTAAGCTTTTATTATACTATTTTAATGTTAAAAGGTGTGCAGGCACGTGAAAACTCAAGTATTAGGGATGGGTTGGTCACAACCTCAAAAAACACTTTGACACTACATCCAATTGAATTTGACAATGACCTCAAATTTTTTTTTTTTTTTGACAACGGCCGTAAAAGAGAAAATAACTACTGTGCACCAAATATTAACTAACATATATGAAATAGTTATATGAACTAGGATCAATTTGGACTAACAGTTTGTGTGGATCCCTTATAGCGTTTGTACCTATTTACATATTTGTACACTTATAGTCATTACTATGATGGTTAGTACACTAATAAGCCTTGAAGAAGCGTGGATCGACTCACTGGTAGACGATCTACTTTCCTCGGGTGTGATTATGCTATTTCACCGATGGTTTCTCTTGAATCCTCGGTTGTGATTATGCTATTTCACCGATGGTTTCTCTTGAATCTGGGTTCTTCCACCTACAAAATGAACAGCACCGTAAACTTACCCCTCAGAAAGGGACAGAGGGGTCCTCTTTGGGGTAACCCTCCGGTGTGAGAATAAGTATTTGTGGGAGAAGATAATAATATGTGAGAGTAAGGAATTTAGAGTGTATTGCTTAATTGCTGAATACTCTGTTATTGTCTGTTTCAGATGATATTGGATGTGACTGTATGTCTCCCTGTGGAGTTGATGCTGTATTTATAGTGCTAGGGTTTCCCATGATTGGGCTCAGACCCAATTAGGGCCTTGTTGGCCTCCTCCAATTGCTTTGCGCCACGTGTCCTCTGGGACACCTGGTGCTTTTTCATTGGTTATAATCACGTGGTAGCACATGGGTTTTGCTGAGTTGTCCACATTTCGTTGGCAGCTGTCAACATCAGCATATTCTTATTCCTTAAAAAGATACCTTCTGGAAGGTTGTCTGACGTGCACAATCAAGGTTGCCCTAATCCTGATTTGGATAAGGACGAGGTTGATTATGTGCATGTGTGATATGCGCCAATCCTGAGGATGCGCGAGGTCTTCTCTTTATTCTCACGCGCAGATGTTTCATACGCAGATGTGGTATGCACGAGCATGTGATATGCGCCGCGCGCTGATGCGCCACGCGCATATGTGATATGCGTGAGCATATGTGATGCGTGAGCATATATGTGCCTGGGCATATGATGCCTGAGCATGTGTGGTGCCTGGGCATATGATGCCTGAGCATGTGATGCATGAGCATATGTGATATGCGCCATGCGCATAGGTTTTGGCTTTGTGACTTCGTAATGTCTTGATTTCAAAACTCTTGTCTATATCTTGTGGGTTGACCCGCCTCGCTCGGTGTTGAGGCGGGTACATACCTCTTCAAGCCTTGTAGCATGTTATTGGGTTGGTTTAGGGCACATAAAACCACATTAGATCACAACAAGTCATTTATATGATGCTTAGCAGACTAATGGGTCTTTTAGTGTGTTAGTGAATTGGTTTAGGTTCACAAAGTCATATTAGGTTATTACAAGTCATTTGTATGATAATAAGCAAACTAATGAGTCTTGTAACGTTTTAGTAATTTAGTTTAGGTTAAATAAAGTCATATTATGCCATAACAAGTGCTTAAATGTTCATGTGCAACTTATGATAATCCATATGCTTTGATGTCTGATGGACTTGTTATGATGCTGGCCCAACTAAAATATTGAGGCCCAATGGGGTAAAGCCCAAATAGTTATAACTTGTGATTGGCCCAACTAATTATTAGGGCCCGACAGACTAAGATCCATTTAGAGTTTTAGACTACCTTGATTGTGTGTACTTGATACTTAAGTGATTATACGTGTGTCACACACACTATGTTAGAGATGACTAATTAGTAATTACATAATATTGTTTTTATTTGTAATTAAATCTAATTATTTTGACTATACCCAACTTAGACATAGACTGGCTTAATATGTGATTATATTGTTGAAAGCCCAATTCAGTGGACTTAGTCTGGCCGATATATTTAGTAACTATTAAATCCTAATTAGGCTACTTGAACACAAGACCCCAATTAGATCAAACCAATTATGGCTCAGCTAAATGCATTAGACGAATCCAACCGATTAGAAACATATGTTTACAAGCCCAATATGATCCGTTAGGTTTCCGACCCAAGTTGCAACTCAAAGACAATCGACCCAATTCAAGGTTAGTAAATTAAAGCACAACTCGTTTAACCATTAAGTAACCGGCCCAATTAGTTAAAAAAATATCTTGTTAAAGGGCTATGCTCGTGTTAAACCTATGTATATCCATGTAATGTTCGGGTTTATATGTCTGACATAATATTATTCTTTGTTCAAATATTGGGTTGGTGTGGTGTTGGACCCAACTCAACCCAACCCACAAACACTAGTTAACACCTCTATTCACAATAATCAAAGGGACACCTTTTTCATACTTTTATGTACCTCCAAATAATAATGCTAGTCTCCCAATAATTTGCTTGTCTGTCCCTTGGCTCCATGCCAATTTCTTAACTAGCAAGAATCATTCAATCAATCACAACCATTCATCCAATCTCAATCCTACTTTCAAAAAGTTCATATAATCTCTCAAATTCAAATTCAGCATGGCCCCACCACCTCACTCAATCAGCCTACTTTCCACTTTACTTTAATCTAATCCCACCTTCTTAAACTCTATTTTCTATTCATATTCATGCATACATAATATTGTTCATCTCATCTCTTCCTTCATTCCTTCATGTAGTGGTTTTCCCTCTCATAAACATCATGCCCCTGCCCGAACCACCCGAACCGCCGTCCTTGTACTCTACTCCCGACCCACACTCCCGAGCCGCCACACCCGTAAGACCCTCAAGACATATCATGATGACACCAACACATATACAAGAACAAACACAAACACCAGACTATCTTTATGAAAGTTTCCCCAAAACAAGAAACAGACTCCTACTAAGAAACCATAGACGAACCGACCCTGCCATTTGGTGCTGCGCGATTGTATGTCTAATCTTCAGCATACTCATAATCCTATTTGGGATCACAACCTTAATCATATTCCTAGTGATCAAACCGAAAAACCCTGTCTTCGACACCAACCATGCGAATCTCAACGTCATATACATTGACTCACCCGGGAACTTCAATGGAGACTTCACCTTTACTGCAAACTTCACAAATCCTAACAGAAAACTCAACGTGAGGTTCGAGTATGCGGCTCTAGAACTGTATTTTGAAAACAGTGTGATCGCAAAACAGACGATCAAACCGTTCAGTCAAAGGCAAAGAGAGACGGGTACTGTCCAGCTTCATTTCATATCGAGCCTCGTGTCGCTGCCAATGAATCATGTTATGGAGCTTAGAAGGCAGGTGCAGAGTAATAAGGTTATGTACATTGTGAAGGGGAGGTTTAGAGTGAGGGTGAGTTTCGGGTTGATTCATTTCACTTATTGGTTGCGTAGCCAATGCGAGTTGCAGATGAGCAGTCCACCGTCCGGAAACCTCATGGCAAGAAGATGCACAACTAGGAGATGAAATCATTATTATTTATTATTCATCTCTTTTCAACTTTTGCTTTTATTCAATAGTTTGAACTGAGATATAAATCGACTAGGTTCAATCGTATTTCGTGTGTATAATCGACAATTGTGCACTATATAGTATATATATATACACACTTACAAAAAACCTTTAAAAATCTGTATACAAGGCGGTATTTACTCGGCTTTGTGTTTCACTCAACTATGTTTTGTACAGAAGTGAGGACAGATGAAAGTTAAAAGTTTGAACTATGAGGTGGCTGTCAAAGAAACTGATAAAAATGAGATCTTGGGTGTCTTTACACTTCACTCATTACCGAAAGCAAGATTATTGGAGAACATGAAATGAAAGCATAAAGCAGATATCATGCTGGAGAAGATGTGTAGTTTTGGCTTTTGTGTGAACCTACAAGGTACAAACTTTAAAGTTGTGAAATTTATTACAAATGCTACAATATACATAAAGATAAAGCAAGATTCTAAAGCAGTTTTTGGATCAAAACAATGGGTATTTTTGGTTCAAATGCGGAAGTGAGGGAGGACTACTGATACGGACTGGCTCAATAGTTAGCAGACTCGTACTTAGATCAGCTGGAAGGGGAAAAAACGACCCAACTTATAAAAGGACGTAACTTGAACTACGTTTAGATTTATGGGCATATAAGTAATGAATTGGAAGGTCTTGACGGGCTAGATCATGTGACAAGCCGTCAAAAGGCTTTCCAGTTTTCAACATCCGGAGCTTCAATTTCGATACGAACTGCCTTTTCCACTTTTCATAATTTAGAACTACTTTTTACATGTAAAAAATGAGTGAATATTTTCTTGTAATTCATGTATGTATTTATGAAGTCAATTTCGTATTCAGGCAGACCATTTTACTTTTACAATTTTGACTCGACCTGCCATATTTAGACATCCAGTTTGATGTACTGTTTTGAGTATTAAATATCATCAAGCATTAAGATTTATGATTACAACATCAAGAGCAGGAAACATTAGACCAGTCTACAATGAAAATGAGGTTTCATGCTAAAGTGCTAAACATACTGGTCATCTACATGTGTAACATTATGCATTACCTAATATCGAATAAAGCAATAGAATCATACAGCATATTCAAGAATGATATGAAAATTCTCATGGCTATAACATAAACTAAATCAAGACAAAAGGTATATCATCATTCTCCTAAAGACCAACTTCAGCAGGCGTCTTTGCCTCAATCGACAACGCGTGCAATCCACTCTGCAACTCACCATCCAAAAGCGAATAAATCAGCCTATGTCTCTTAACCAAACTCTTACCTTCAAACTCCTTAGAAACCACTCTAAGATTAAAATGTGTCTCCCCATCACTACCCCTAACGCCCGCATGACCCGCATGCTGATACGACACATCTTCCACTTCCAACTCAACCGGCTGCAACTCCTTACTCAAAATCTCCCTAATCCTCTCCCCTCTACTCCCTAAACCCGAACCTTTAAAATCCGACACCTCGACACCCGAATCATTACTCACTTCAAAATCCGAACTTTCCAAACCCGAACCACTCGTTTCCGCCTTCTCAACATTCCCAACATTCGTTAATTCAACTCCTTTCTCAGCTTCAACATACAACATCAAGGCTTTCCTTTGCATCAACTGGAACATATTCAAGAACCCGTTATTTCTCGAAGGAGACAAGCTCTGCTGCAAACCCAACGAAACAATAAAATCGGGCGAAATTTGAACAATTTCTTGAACCGGGTAGCCCGAAAGACCCTGAACTAGTAAAGCAGCTAACCCTTTAGTAATCAAAGCATCAGAATCAGCTTCAAAGATTACATTTTTATCATCAAGATTGTCAAAATACGCCCTTAACCAGACCTGGGAAACACACCCTTTAACTTTATTGTCCTCAGTCTTGAACTGGGCGTCTAAAGGTTTAAGATTTTTGCCGTAGAAGAGTAACTGTTCGTATTTGGCTTTAGGGTCTTGTACGGATTGGAAGAGTTTGATGATTTCTTGAAGCTTTGGTGGGATTTGTTGACGGGTTTGATTGGATGATGGTGATGATGTGGGTGTTGATGATCGGACGGTGAAGGATTTGGTGAGGTGGAGTTTAGGTAAGGGTGTGGGTGAGATTGGGAAGGATGATGGTAGTGTGAGATGGGTTTTGAAGATTGAGGACGGTGGTGGGAGGAGGAGACTGGTGGAGATGCGACGGTAAGATGAGCAGAACGACATGTTCACGGCGGCCGGAAAGTTGTGGTGTGAGGGGATCTGTGGATGGTTTTATCTAGAAGACAATGTCCCACGTGTAATATTATACTTGGCACAAAATATAAAAAAGTAATATTTTTAAAGATGAACACGAATAAAGCATGGTTACCTGGGTTAATCTAGTGGTAAAAGACGAAGACCTTATACGTATGTGATCGCAGATAGTTGGGAACTCAAGCGCACCGTGCCACCGTCTCATGTTTTGAGGAAAACACGTGGCCCAAAGGCCAAATATGCTAAAACCCGGTTGGAATCGGTGTCTAACTTGAGCCCTTGCGGTTTTTATCCCAAATATTTACTCACTTTCCAGCGTTAGTCGAGCTAAAGTTTATTGGTTTTAAGTTTTAACTAAATATTTAAAATAAATATAAAATTATATTTTCATAGTATTAGACTAAGTATATCGAAGTGTAAATGGTTTTAGTTGTTAAAAAAAATGATTTCTTTTAAAACAAACTTTAGGTTGAGAAAAGGAAATAAAGTATTTGTAATGCATTAATGTTTTTAAATGTAATAGCGGATGGGCGATTATGTAATGTACTATATTACAACTAAAGCAAATAATAATAATAATAATATGGGGTTATCGTAGTTCTCATAGATTTTTTCTTTGTTCGAGTATGATTGCATGACTTTCTCTCTCAAAGATGTGCATTGTTTACACATCTGTCACATCAATCAGTTCAACTTTTAAATAGTCATTTAATTTTATAGCTATTAAACATGCATTTACGTTTCGCCGATTCATGGTTTTTACTCTTTGCAGTGACCATATAAAAGTCACCTAGCCCTAATGATTCGTTGTGAACAAACGTTTAAACTGGTAAACAAACCATTAGCCCTTTAACCCCCCTAGTAAACAGGCGTTTTAACCCTACAAATCACAGAAATATCAATTAGTAGATTAGATGGTATGGGTATAGTACTACAGTTGAACTTATAATAAATAAGGATTTGACATGAAAGAATGGACTTCGTAGTAAATAAATATGATGTTTTATTCTAATTTATTAGTAAAGATATGAGTAGCAATGTATATGCTTGAATGCTATATTTATATAGGTTTATGATCAACTATCAAGTGTCGTCCATGAGCTTAAGTTAAATGATCATATAGCCTGTTATAATATACCATATAATGTGTATACCAGTCCAAGTCTTCCATGACTCAGTTCAACCAAATCCACAATAAAACACAAGTAACAATCTCAGGGAACCCAAAATGACCTCAAACCCGAACCCAAACAAAATTCACAGACAAGCATCTTTCTATGACACGGGCTGGAGTTTTAACATCATCGTTCATTCGTCATCTGTCCCCAAACTCTCCCATCCCTGGAAGCACACGAAACTCTTGATTCAACCCTGTTTCTATCTCTGATGTCACTATCTTTATCTTGGAAACCGTTTGCACACTGCATGCACTCCTTGTGGTGCCTGTAAAATGTTAATACCCAACGATATCAGTTTGACTTATTTGGTCAAATGGTTGACAATTATGCACAGACTTTGACTTACCGATATCAGATTTAGGAATATGATATTGGCCTCCGGTACCCCTTTCTTTAGAAGCAAAGAAATAGCCTGAACAGCTGAATTGCCTGAACACGTCACTTCCAATTATCAGCACAAACAAATTCTAAAATAACTAGTGAGCAGGGTACTGGTACGTGAGTTTTCCCGGACAGGTTCTCATGGTCGCCAAATTAAAAGTAATTTTTGAAAAAACTATAAAACTAACCAGTTCCGAGTATAGGATCTAACAACAAAACATGTCTGTCGGATATGTCTTGTGGCAACTTTTCGTATATTAACTGCATAATAATAGTTCAACCTTGTTTTATCGTGTATAATTTGGGTGAATGCAAACAAATGTGTCTGAATAATAATATTAGGTGCAAACCTGTTGACCGTTATCGCCTTCTCTATGAATGAGAATCTTTCCGATCTTTATACCCTTACAACATGCTCGCAATGTATTTTCCATACTCTCACCACTGGAAACAGATTGACAAGTCAACAACAAATGGAGAAAGCCCAAAATAAAATATGAGATTGATTTGAGTCTGGATACCTCCTGATAATAGAAACACCACATAATCTCTTACAAAAATCTACTCCTGTGTATACGGACTCTGTTCATAAAACAAAAATATCATGAAGCAAAATAATTAGTTACACAGTGAATTAGCCAAATTCAAAAGGTTGATGAAGAAAAAGCTTACCAGTTGGAGTTACCACCTGCTTTTCTATAAATGGTAGATGTCCCAAACCATGCTCAACAACCTGATTAAACCAAATTAGAATAATGCAAATTATAATATAAAATAAGTGAGGTTTCCAAATTCCCACAGTAGAAACAAGAACTAACCAAACGGATTAATCAGTCTGCATAAAAGACAAAATCATGTTTTGTTGTTTGAGCATCACGAATAAGTGTATGCATGCCACGTATCTGCATGAGTACAAACAAGAGGAAACCATATGAAAAAAGGAATATATGATGATCATGAAACATGGAATTTGAAAGTGGTACCTGAAAAGTAGAGTGAATGACATATAAATTAGGATATATTTTACAGAGATCATGTTGACCGAGTTTTGTCCGAATATGTTGGACAATTAAGTCGATTGCAACATGATTGTCTCCTCCACGAGG
Source organism: Bidens hawaiensis (assembly GCF_021521415.1). Taxonomy (NCBI): domain Eukaryota; kingdom Viridiplantae; phylum Streptophyta; class Magnoliopsida; order Asterales; family Asteraceae; genus Bidens; species Bidens hawaiensis. The sequence goes on from NW_027494054.1 coordinate 34,365, forward strand.
TATGATGATGTCAGCATACTTTTTTGTTGGAAGTATGAAGTCGTCGAATGCAGGTTTCACGAACTTAGAATACTGCATATAAGTTAAAGTCATAACTAAACAAATTAATACAATTAGAAGTTTTCATCTTTAACATGATATTTTTTCTATTTATTTAGGGAGAAGAATTATCAACTAACCTGATCAAGTACCACACTAATATCTCGTCCCTTTTCGCCTGTATCACGCCTTATTCTCCTTGCCAGGCGTACATCAGCATCTGCACTGAAAATACAATTGTAAATACCGGTAGATGAGGGTACAAACTCAATAAATTTAAGTAACTTGACAAGTTAAAAATTTTCCATTAAAGAAAAGAACCAAATATCAATCTGTGATATTAAATGAAACCTGGATTGGTCAATGAAGAAATGAGAGGTAAAAAGCACCCAAAAGCACAATCCATGAATTTGAGTAGCATTAACTTGAGTCAGATGGCATCTTATAAAGCAAAAGAACCAAGATGCCATGTGAAGAGGTAGGTCCCAGCAGAGCCCAGTTGGACCCGCAAGACTCACCTAGAAGAGGGACGTCTGCGCAGAAACCAACTGGATCCGCAGGACCAACCATGCTCAGAGACGTGACGTCCTTACACGCAGTACGCAAGCTGTTCCCGCAGGAAATGCCTCCCGATGGTGAAGGACTCCGCCTGTTCCCGCAGCTTCGGATACAAGCCATCAGGGAAGGCCACCCGCGCAGCAAGGCTACACGCACAAGGCACTTAGCTCTCAATCATTCAGTGTCACCTGAAGGAATAAGCAAAGCCGGGAACAATCCCGCACAAGGGCGGGAGGGGGAATACTCCCGCCCAAATAAGCCAGTCCGTACGATACGGGAAGATCTTCTGTACTGTACCTGACGAGGTATGGGAAAAAGATCTGACTAAAGATACGACAGCTTATTGACAACAGTATGGCGAGCAGCATGCTCCTGTACTGTATGTCACTATTAGCCGCTGCCTACTCACCAACTACTGCCATACCACGTGCATAGCCGGCAGTTGGTGGAAAAGGAATAGTACACAGCAGGCCTGGTCACTATCAGCCGCTGCCTACCCACCAACTACCAGCAGGGCACGTGCTTAGGCCACTGTTGGTGGAACAGGAACACTGTTGCAGCCGGCCACACCTCCTTGGAAACCTACCTTCGGCTATAAATACCACAAATGGTATGATCATCTTATCTTATCATATCTTATCTTGTATCATCATAATATACCTGATATCTGCTCTAGCAATCTCTTAATATACACTTATATTTAAAGAGCAATCTAGTCTGATTCTCACGCCGGAGGGTGGTCACAAGGAGGAACCCCCCCCCCCCTTCTCAGTGACAAGCTCACGGTGTCTGTTTTGCAGGTTATCAGAAGAACCATCTTCTCAGGGTCTAACCCCTCGTGGGAAACATCTATCTAACCCCCAGGTTACTAGTAATCTGCCCGGGGTCCGGTTAGTGTTTCTTCACCATGGACTATATTTTGTGTTATTTCTCTGTGATAAAAAATCAACCCCTAAACATCACGAATATAAAAGAGTTCATCAACAGGCCTTTAAAATCATGTTTCATTCATACTAAATGAGGTAATTTGAGCTTCTTTCTTTGTGTGTATTTCAAGTAACACATCCAAATATCATGCATGCGAGAATGTTAAGTAGAAAGAACCGCGTTCTTCTGCCACCATGCCATATAAACCATATGAATGTTAAGCAGAAAGAACCACATTCTGATTCATTCATATTGAAATATAAACCACAAGAGCACCAAATTCCTTCAAATTCAGATTCGTGGCTTTTATCTACTAATCTCACAAATAACTTTAGGAATGAGAAACACAATGACTCTTAGTCCTTGTTTGTTTTTGACTGGAATTATAGCACGGTTGGTGAAGATAAAACGATTTCAATTGAACACTAGAAAAGAACCATAGTCATAGAGATAAAATGGATGAATCAAAAGAATCTGTTAACCTGTATCAACAAAGATCTTCATGTTCATCATTTCACGTACACATGGATCATGAAAAATGAGTATGCCTTCCAAAATTATGACATCTGAAGGATTCACCTGTCATGTGTCTCATATCAATTGAGTTATGTTAAGTTCTTAATTACACTAAAATTCACCACAAGAAACAGGAGAGAATGATATAGCTAAAAAGAACAAATGAATGCACTTCTGCCGCATAACTAGTTAAAGCAAGAAATAAAAGGAAAAAAATGATGGACACTAGCAGGCCCTCTATTTTGATGCATTTTAAGCAACACTGCTTTGTAATGATACTGGATTCTATCATTTTCTGTTTTACATCACTGCTTAGTGACAACAGGAATGATACTGGATTCTGAAAGCTTACTAATTCTAAGCCTTCAACAAAAGAAAAACAGAGGGAGTGTATATACAACATGTTTGGGTAAATTTATGATTGAAGTTTCATGAAGGCATGCAACTGATAGAAGAAGAAAATCAACTACATGATTTGAATTAGTTTGTGAATATTTTACTACCAAACAGGGCAAAGATGGAAAATCAAGAGAAACGGTTTGACAAGTCAAATTGAGGGGGAAAACACCTGCATCGATGCATTTTAAAAGACAACAAAGATAAACTTTTTACATGATGAGCCAAACTTTTACACATTTCTAAAGTAAGTTATAAGAACTAACCCTTCAAGAGACATTATTTTTGTAACTCTTGAAGTCATATTTTGGAATATCCACTGCTCTTCCATGCATCAACATCTCCACAACTGATAATAATTTCTTGTTATCAAAAGCATCTGGAAAAGCAAATAGAGAAGTTACATAAGAAGCGTGAAAACACTAAAGCCGGTTTAAAAAATTTAACACAAATAAGAGGTAAGGAGACCCTCCAAAGTCCTAAATATTGGAGGCGGTAAATGAGGAATGTCTATCACAAAGAAGATAAATGATTCTTTTTTACCTCAAAATAAATAGAGTAGTCATTTGAAGTAGCAAACTCACCTGGATGATCGAAGTTGTACTTGTGAACTCTAGTAAGTTCTTCGGCTGACAAATTATGATAGAAGGAGTCCTGCAAACAACCATATCACTTATATAACCAGCTCTTGTATGAACAAAACATAGCAGAAAAGCAATTAAATAGACCAATAGTTGATTAGCAAATAACAAGTTACAAAATAACAGTATGCATCAAGAAAGATGATTATATTATCTGAAGAAGACCTTTCACAATTCACATACTCTATAATTTATTCTAATATGGTCAGCAAAGAAAAAAAGATACCTGGTTCACAAGTACAACACGCTGATCATGAAGCTGCTCAATAATCATATCACAAACTGTTGTTTTCCCTGAAGCTGCACCTCCAGCAACCCCTGGTTGTTGATCATAAAAATTAATAATAGAAAAGCATCATCATAAATAGCATAGCATGCATGACAATCTTAGGCCTTTCAAAGAATAAATTATACATATAGTGCATAGACACCTGCGGTTTTTGTGATAGGAGGAGTAACTAAATCAAAACAAATACACAAGAGATTTGGAAGGTTTTAGGCCTCTTCTTATACTGGGAAATAAAATTTGAACCGAAACTAATAAATTCTAAGAGATATACAGAAAATACCCAGCTAAGAGAAAATCTTGTTAAAAACAGCGTTACTTCATCATAAGAAAAGATTAGCCTGAATGAAAGCTTGCAAATATATAAATCCTTCAGGAATCATTCTGAACATCTAGCCGATTCTCATGGGAAGGTTGGTGAAGGTGATATTGACATCCACAGCTGTTGCCTAAACTATTATTTTTAGGTATAGAAAGCATATTGAACATGAACTTACTTATAAATAGCAATCTGATAACATGCCAAAACTATACAAGTAATCAAGAATGTTCTTTCTGCAATACATACCGATGATAAAAGGCTGTTTATGAACATTTTCATTCACGGAAGTCGTTGCCTGCCCCGCTTGTAAATTCTTTGCCTGCATCCCATCCATGTGAAATCCAGAAAAATGTGCATTTGATGAAGACTCTATTAAATATTCTACTGGTGTAGACCCCATTTACAATAATAGCCTGTGGTGCAAAGATGAGCAATCATATATCCAAGCTACAGATACAACCACTAACTACAATAATAAATTAATAATAATAATTAGTATTATTAGCAATTGTATATGTTACTTCTTAGGCTCATACTTCACATAGGCTCATACTTGTCATAGTCATTTACCATCCGTCTTCATTTTAATACAATTATCTTAAATTCTAATAAAATTATCAATTCACATTCCTACGATCTGACAATCGACTTAACCATGGCGAACTACATCACATGAGCAAAAAGGATCGGAGGCCATTCGAAAATCTAGCGTTTTCAAAGGTATAAGACTTGAACATTCTATTAATTTTCAACACATAACCACCGATTTCAAATTCCAATATAGTCATGATGCACGCACGGTTGTAAAAATCCATACTAGACGCCCATTATTCGCTAGTCCCCACCCCACTGATTAATTTTGGATCGGTCAATAAATCGGTTAGTGGTCAAATCCGGAAAGTCAGGATTAATCGGACTTAGTCGGCGTTCTCTGTCGAGGGAGGTTCTGGACAAAAGCGGCGGTTTCCGGACAAAATGTGTATGCGATATATAAAACTGAAAAGTATACGTTAAAGTTTGATCCGATTAATCGCTAGTCTCCACCTCACCGCCTGACCAGCGACCACCACAACATTGGATGAATTCGGGGTCTCATTGAGATCTGCATCTATCAATATAGGTGAAATATGAATAAACATATAAAACCTATAGTTGATGCAAAAACAATCTTCTCAACTCCATGTTAACCATTGAAATCAATTCGTAATCCAAATCAACTACAATCCTTGTTCATCATCATTATCATCATTATCAACAACAACAATTACATTAATATTATTATTATCAATAATATAATTATCATAACGAATAAAATGAACGCATCGCCGATAAATCAATCAATAGTTATGAACGTCAGGCACAAAACGATATACAAATAAAAACAATCTCATAATAATAATAATAATAATAATAATCTGAAGGATCAAATTAAATGAAATGAAATGAAACATGCAGGAAATGAAACATGAAATGCGAGATTCAAAGAATTGAGAATATACCTCCGAGATTCGAGATTTGAGATTTGAAAGTGAAGCACGGGGGAGAAGAAGATGTTAATATTTTGGATGAAATTACGATGATGAACCTGACGATTTTTTCATTTTCATTTGGTTGGACTAAGATATCGTAACTATCAATTAGCTAATTAACACAACACAAGAGATATTCTTATTTCTTAATTTTACGTAATTACGCACCGCTAACCTGACGTGGCGCTTATTCTTCTCATTCTTTTGTTACTGTCATTTTATTATTATTTTATTTATTACTAGAATAGTACCCGTGTGTTGAAAATAGATAAATAACAAAATAAATATAAACAATCATAAAATTTTATAAATAGACAACCATATATTAACATTAGGATGGTCTAAACAAAATATTAGACAGTAACATTGTCAAATAAAAAGTTAATAGTTACACAAACTTGTCTATATTAGCAAAGTTATGAAAATATTTAAAACGTATTATCCCAGTATGAACTTTAAAATTTTCCGTCCAAAAACAAAAGCATTTTGCTATAGAACCTGAAAAACAAAACAAACCATGCAACATGATTAATTAAGTATTAAACTAAAATGTTAATGTATTTCATAATGAGTTTATGCTAACATTAATATCTAGAAGATTATGTAAAACTAAAAACAAAATGTGTGAATGTAATAATTACCATATATATATAGACAATCATAAAATTTCACAAGAAAACATTTAGAAAATCATAAAATTTAACATAACTTTATAAACACAATCTTATAGTAACTGTAATATTTATTACTCTAAGATAGTACTCGTGTTTATTTGTCCATCAATTTAAAACATTTATTATAAATCATGTTTGAATTAAATATTACCATCTTGAAAAACATTTATCACTAACTTTATTTTCCAAATTCAATTGTGTCATTTCTTTTATAACATTAGTAATTTTTAAGTGATCCAAATTTCTTAAAAGAAACAGATCATCGAATTCCAATATTGATTTATAATAGTACCCGTGTTACACACGGTGGAACATATTTAAAAACATGATATATACGTAACATCATATAAATTTAATGAAATGCAAATGTTGTAATTATTAAAAATGATACTTTAACATGAATTATAAGACATCATAACTTAACTGAATCAAATACAAAACATACAAAGACTAACAAAGATAAACGAAAAGGTAAAATGTTTTATAACTTTTATCATTAGTACAATAATAAGTAAACAAAGGAAATTAGTCTCCAAAACAATAAAACAATTCTACAATGTTGATTCAAACTTTTATCTCAATGTTGATTTAAAAGATGAACTTTATCTAAGACATTTATTACGCATTAATAACTGTAATATTTATTACTCTAAGATGGTACGCGTGTTTATTTGCACATCAATTTAAATCATTTAATACAAACCATGTTTCAATTAAATATTACCATATTGAAAAACATTTATCACTAACTTCATTTTTCAAATTCAAATGTGTCATTCTTTTTAACATTAGCAAGCTTTAGGTGATCCAAATCTCTTAAAAGAAACAGATCATTGGATTCCAATATTGATTCAGGATAGTACCCGTGTTACACACGGTGCAACATATTCAAAAACATGATATATAAGTAACATCATATAAATTTAATGAAATGCAAATGTTTTACTTATAAATAAATGATACTTTTTACATGAATTATAAGACATCATAACTTATTTGAATCAAATACAAAAACATACAAAGACTAACAAAGATAAATGAAAAGATAAAATATTTATAACTTATAGCATTAGAACAATAATAAGCAAACAAAGGAAATTAGTCTCCAAGTCAATAAAACAACTCTACAATGTGGATTCAACAAAACTTTTATCTCAGTGTTGATTTAAAAGATGAACTTTATCTAAGACATTTATTAAAAATCAATAACTGTAATATTTATTACTCTAAGATAGTACCCGGGTTTATTTGCCCATCAATTTAAAACATTTATTGTAAACCATGTTTGAATTAAATATTACCATCTTGAAAAAATTATAGTTAGTAACCTACCATCTTGAAAAAATTTAACAAACCATGTTTGAATTAAAAGGTCTAACTTTTAATTTTAAAATGTCATATTTTGACTTCAAAATGTCAACATAATGTGTATGCATTTTTTAAAATCCAAAACGTGTCCACTGTTTTTTCTTTTGCTTGAAGCAAACTTAATACAAATTAATTATTTGATTTCGATCAAAACATAATTAAATTCCAAATTATTATTATTGATAAATACACAATTATATGTATAAACATGCATAAGTTATGCTTCACTTAAAGGACATTAAAAAATTTACGGTTACTGTTTTCATCATTATTAGTAACTCTTAATAACATAATAATGGATTTTAAGAAAATATTTAATTAAAATGTTACAATAGTCAAAATAAATGTATGTTAATTTTTATATGGACATAATTTGTGAGTGCAAATCTTAAATTTAAAAGTACTTAAATCATGTTGATATATTTCAAGAAAGTTATATTTAGTATGTAAATGTTACTTAAAATTTAAAACGATTTAATATGAATGGTCAAAAATGATTTAATGTGAATGGTCAAATACTTAAATCGGTCGGAAATTTATTTAATTTATAACTTCTTCATTCGATTTTTTTAACAAATAAAGAAAGTCAAACAATATAAATTGTAATAATGAGATAATTATGTTATTATTTCAGTCAAACCATATTAAGGAATGAGTTTATAAAAATGGAAAAAAATTAAAAACTATATACAATTAGGGTAAACAAAAATAAAGAATTTAAGTTCTGAGTTATTTTAACATTGATTACAAATTTTGAATTTGTAATAGTATGAACAGTAACTTGTAATTTTATAACAAAAATAAAAATAATAATCTGAATGGTAACTTTCTAATGTAGTACTTTTTGAAATATTTAAAACAAAAAATAGTAAAAGTAATAACATACTTGTAAAATATAATTTTAATAATTTAACATAATTTGAATTATAATTTTGGTAATTATTAATATATGGTTATAGTCAATATAATAATGGAAAACATATATAGAAACAATTATGTTTGACAAACAATTATTATGGACATTAAATAGGAATTCAAATTTAAATTATATACCAAAAATGTAGAGAAATACTACAAAGAAAATCGAGACATTCATTTAATTGTTTACGTAAATTAGTAAACTTATTATCTACCCGTAATTAAATTCCAATTTATTATTATTGATGAATACACAATTATATGTATAAACATGCATAAATTATGCTTGACTTAAAGACCATTAAAAATTTACGGTTACTATTTTCAACATTATTAGTAACTCTTAATAACATAATAAGAGGTTGTAATAGAATATTAACTTGTACCAAAAATATACAAGATTAACTTATTTACTTGATGGTCAAACAATATTCAAATCAACTTTAATATTAACTTAAAAATTTTCGAATACCAAATTAATTTAAATAATTTTGAATTGCTTATCATAATATAAGCCGGAGCATTTAGAACTATATTTGAATTTGTTACGTTGGTTGTATTTAAAAAAATATACTTGCCTGATATTATTTTTATAACAAAAAGAATATGGTCAAAATAGTAAATGAGGAAAGTTTTGGGACCCGTTTAAAAATTTAGAAACAAAATTGAAATTGTAAAGTATATTTTTAATAATTTATAAATTTAACATAATCTGTGAAAATAAATTTAATATTGATAAATAAAAGGGAAAGTCAAAATAAGCATAAACATTATTTATAAATTGAAATTTAAATTAGTCAAATAATTAGTATGGGCATTAATTAGGAAGTCAAATTCACTGATATGGTCAAAATAGTTCTATGCATGTGTAAATTTTATTGTATAATTAACATTGATATGGTCAAATTAGTAAATGAGGAAACAAATGAACTTAATTTGTAAAATCGGTCTATTAATTTAATAATTAAGAAAACAAATTGTGTATGAAATTTGAATGGAATAAGTTGTATTAAGCAACAAAATTAAGAAATAGTTACTTGAGAAAGTCAATATATATAAAATGGGAATTCTGTTATGACAATAAAGTGTATTTTAATTTGTTACGTTTGTTGTATTTAAAAAATTATATTTGCCTTAACTATTGACATTATTTTTTTAACAAAAATAATATGATCAAACAATTGATAAATAAAAGGGAAAGTCAAAATAAGCTTAAACATTAATTATAAATTCAAATTTAAATTAGTCAAACAATTAGTATTGACATTAATTAGGAAGACAAATTGAAATTTAAATTATAAAGTATGAAAGTCAATGTATATAATCATGAGAATTCCGTTATGACCATAAAGTATGAAAGTTAAAGAAAATAATTGGAATTAATGGATAGTTAATTGTGTAATTTATTAAGGAGCCGGAAAACAAAATATACATTCAGGTTATGAAGTCTTGATCAATCGGGAAAGAATAATCTATACATGATTATTGACATAGGACATATAATGTACCTATTATATTGAAATATTGAAATACACGATTATTCAAAAAAAAGTAATCTATACATGATAAAATAATAATAAAAAAATGTTATGAAGTCTTGATCAATCGTGAAAGCCTGCATCTATGAGTCAGACAATAACCTGAAATAATAAAATCGAAAATTAATATTTGATATTATTTTTTTGAATTATAGTTAATAACCGGTAAAACGATATTGTGACAATGACAATCAGATGTAGGATTTTTGTGTAGAATTGAAGAAGTGACGATCTGTTACTCTTGGCATTGACCTAAAATTAGAAAGTATAATATTAATTTTTATATTTTTGAATATTTGATTTTTAATTTGTAACCGAAAAAATTGTTTGTCTTACCGGAAAATAAAAACAAATATGGTTTTTAACTATGCAATCTCAGATTTTGATACCGTCGATGTATGAATATAATTTTGATATAGAACATAACAACATGTCAAACAAAAAAACAGGAAAAATTAAAAAATACAAAAAAATATAAAATAATAATTATTATAAGCATAACATATAACCGGAAAAACCTACCATCAATACTCACCGGAAAAAACGTAAACACGCCGAAAAATTGTAGACATCGTCTTTCTTTAGTTAAAACCTAAACTGATATTATTAGAAGAAACATAAAAAGATATGAGGAAACAATAACCAGAAGAAAATATATTATTGACGGAAATACATAGATCAACAATCGGAATTTAATATATAATAGAAACTTACCGGAAAACGATTAATAAAGATATAGATATGGAGTGGCCGGAATATGGGAGAGGATGAAAGATGGTCCTGTTATTATTAGAGAAAGATAGAAAAACATGATTATGGTGAAAAATTAAGAAATGTTATTGTTTAAATATATGTTAGATGATGAGTTGGCATAATTATGAAAAGAATGGGTTAATGGGTTAAATGGATATCCAAGACCCGCGAGAAAATAAGCTTAAATGGGTTAATGGGTTAGATATAGTTAGTTGCTGAGTTGGCATGCTTAAGAATGGTAATGGTTAACATGGCAATGAGGTGACATCATATGTGGACACCCTATAATGGTGGCTAGGGGTGTTCTTCGGGTTCGTTTTTTCGGGTTTCGGGTTTTTCGGGTCGGGTTCTTTGGGTTTCAAAGTTTTAAATCCTGACTCGAAACCCAACCCGAATCTCTCGCGGGTTTTTCAGGTTCGGGTAATTCGGGTTCGAGTTTTTTCGGGTTGGGTTAATCAGGTTTCGAGTATTCTAGAATACAAAACAAAAAACAAAAAAAAATTAAAAACTACAATGCTAAAACTAAAATACCATATTATTCTTTGCTCGTAAGCAAATAATCAAATAATAAATCAACATCACTTGATAAAACAATCCAAAAGAAGAGTAAAACTAACTCGAACTATAATCGCTTTCAATCGGGCGTTATTTAGTTGTTCGATTACGGTTGCTATTAGTAATAAACGAATACATAAATTAACAACAAACAATCGATCTATAAAAGTTGTAATGACAACAATCGATTATGACTAGATTTTGATAACTTTAGTGGCTAAGATTAAGCATATTATACCTAAATATATATTTAATTTCAAAACTAAAAGTTTGTTCGGGTTATTTGGGTTGACCCGAAACTTATAAATCAAACCCGAGAACCAACCCGAATTACTTCGGTTCGGGTTCGGGTTAGTCCTTTCTTGGGTTCGGATTTTTCGGGTCGGGTTAGTTCGGGTTCGGGTACGTGTTTTCTCGGGTTTGGTTTCGGGATTCGAGTAAAAGTGACAACCCTAATGGTGGCATGTGTAAATTGCTCCTTGCTTTAATAGTATGTATAGATACGTAATGATATGCAGGGGAATTCTCAAAATGATCATTTTAAGAAAAAAGAAAAAAAAATCCAAAAATATTCAAGTTTATCAAAATGATTCAAAGAATTTATACTAAGCCGAAACTTTGGAAATTGTTCCGACAAGATAGCTGAACCAATTAAAAGGTGACACGTGGCAAAAAATACTGACAAGACCGACCATATTTTTGAAAATCTTGATGGTGTTGTACAAATTTTTCATTAAATTTTTTGGTAAAAAACAGTCTCTCCAGACGGTTTTTCTATGTTTCTTACAAGGTCCGTACAAATTCTATTTTTTTGATATAATAGCTTTTAAAATTGTGTCTACCAAGACACATTTTATATGAATTTGTTTCAAGGAGATCATATTTTCATCTTTTGTTCTTATAAGTTTTGAAAGTTTAAATCTCGTCTAGACCGACGGGATTTATTGTTATTCCGTATACACCGACAAAATTTATATATATTCCGTCCACTCCAACTATATTTCCGATTAGTTTCAAGTGGACCTCACTTTTTTAAATTAAACTATTACTTAGTACAAATAATTGAGGTTATCCCATATATTAAATATAATACTTCTTATTCGTCATCTTCATCTTCATCTTCTTACAATTTCATCATCTTCTTCCATAAATTAAATGTATCAACTTACCATCATAACAAACTATAATGTTATCAAATTTCATTGTAAGAAGATAAAAATAGAATTATCAAATTTCATTGTAAGAAGATAAAAATAGAAGAAGATGAAGATGATGAATGAGGCGTATTATATTTAAGTGGGTGATCTAGCTCCTCATAAAAGTATTATCTAATTTTGATTGATTTTCATTGATGGTAAGTGGGCGATCTAGCTATATGATTGGTTCTATTAATTTTATTTTTTCATTTTCTTAAGTTGATATATATTCACAAGCTTAATACAACTTTTTTTGAATAGTAAGAGTGAAAAGCATTCATCGTTTAATTAAAAAGGTATTATGTGTAACATGACAAAAAAAATTCGCATTTTCTTTTATTTTTAAAAGTTATCTGTTTAGTCTTTACTTTTTCTAAAAGTCACTGAAGAATTTCCACATGATGTATGTAATATCATTTGTCATTTTTATGTTTAGTAAACATAATGTTAATATTATCTATTTACCCTCATCACCAGACTACCTCACAATTTCTATTTGTCGTCGCTACCGGACCTCCCTCATACCCGTCATGGTTTCTTTCTTCATTCACGGTACTTCAGATTTTGTCGAAACGCCTCTATGTCTTGTTCTTCCTCTATCACGACCAACACAAACCACGTCTGTGTTGTATATGGCCATTAATTTGAATCTCCTCGTTCGTATGCCATTTACTAAAGGTCGAGAAACCTTGCATGTCGCACTCGATTTCGGTTACCCATATGAATATTGACATTACTATTAACTTCACCCCTTTTGTTAAGTGTTTTTCGCATTTTCCAACTAATCTAAACGGAATCTCCTTGTCAGTTGTGTGAACGTTGCCACAACCCTACTTGTTTTTTCATATAAATAACACATGACGTTTATGAACTAGTCAACAGTCTCCAAAAGGATCAACTCACGTCATGAAGTAAAAAAAAATCTAACGTGGAATATTCCTATGGCATGTTTCTCTTGTCTATGGGAATTCGGTTCTTAATGTTCCATCTTAGACTAAGCGGTTTGATGGTGACTTATGGGATGTGAAACATGTCACGTAGTTGCCACCTCATTTCTACACCACTTTCAAAGCCAAAAAAAGTGAAGCGTGGTTTCAAGTAACACGCCATGTGAAAAGTGGCACGTCATTAGTTATTTAGTAAATAAAATGCAATACTAATTAAAGATATCGTATTAAATAATTATAATAATATAGCATTTAAAATAAAAATATTAATATGGATATCTAATTTGTTTTGTTTATAACGACTGCCTTGAATTACTTGATTCAGTAATAAATGTATGTGACATTGAACTAAATAATTCTGGGTTTTGGTGTTATTTAAAATATATGAGAATAAAATAAGCCGAAAAAAAAAGATTAACTGTTAAAAAAATATCTACTTTGTTTACCAAAAGTTAGCCAGACAAAAATATGAGTTAGGGCAACCATTACAAATACCGAAGAGGTGATGAGTGAATAAATAGTTCAGATAAAACAAAGTTATTTCTGAAGTTATCAATATTTATTTATTTTTATTAATACATATCATATTTGAACCATGTGTCTATGCCAAAAGATAACAGCCTGTGTAAATGATTAGATAAATATATTTAAAAATGTCTCTACAACGTAACGAGCAGTCAATAAGTTTTAGCTCAACTGATATTGTAAGGTAAGTGAAGATTTAAACTTCATTACAAGATGTGTTCGAATATGATCAAAATCAGGTTTTCTCATACTGGGCCTTCAAGCAAACAGAAGATAATGAGCTTAAGCTATTTAGCAATTAGCGTTGAATACAATTACAGACATATGAGGTCATATTTTATTATTGGATTAACCAGATAATAAGATTTTATTTGTTGATTGTAATTAAAAAAAACAACATAACAAGTGGTTGAATCAAGTATTCGGTGTACGATTCAAATAACATGGGCCCGTTTGATGGATTTCCACTTCTCGAGGTTTGTAGAAAATATAATAGAGGATCATTGATGATAATATTTAAAATAGTTTTTATCGACAAAAAAAGCTTTTAGATATTAAAGATAAATGATTTGCAAAGTGCGAATATCTTAATTATTGTATACATCATTACTAGTGAGAGGTACGGATTTAAACCCTACTATCATCAATTTATATGGGAGATATGAGGGATGACAATGACTTGTCAGGGTTCGAGTCCAGATCTCACCCGGTTTTACCGGCTCCTCGCTGTCGTGCCGTTTGGGGGCGTGGGGGTCGGGTTTTATCCGTGAATCCCTCAATAAGTGGACCGCTAGGGCTTCGCCCGTCCAGACTAGTGGCCGGCTCGGGCTACCTTTAGCTAATGGAGGCCACGTACGGAATACCCGGCGTTACTTAGTTGGCCGTTAAAAAAAATTGTGTATCATTAAACTAAACCAAAATAAATCCCATAGTTGGGGTTATATATACATGGATTGAGGCCACTTTCTAATTATAATCATAGACAAAATAAAATATTTAAATATGCTATAATTAAAGTGAAACATATAAACCGGCTAATTGCCTGCCAAATTGCCAATAGCTCCCAATAATTTAATTTTTGATTTTATGAAAACATGGATCCCTAAGTTCAAAAATAAATGGGACCGTAACAAGGTGAAATGTTTAATGTATGGTATCGGACATATACGAATCATGTGTGGCTCTTTGATAAGGGGGAGGGGGTGGTTCCATTTCCATCACCCATCACACCCAATGGTGGTGTGTCACCTCACCCCACCACATTCCATCATTAGTGATGGAATTTAGTGTGGGTGGTGGTAGTGTGATGAGTTTTGGTATGCATTCATACATATATATATATATATATATATATAGGTTTTTGTGTGAGTGTGATGGGTTTTAATTCATGGCAACGGTCATATATATCTCGAACTCCACGCATATCTCGGTTTCCACCGCATGATGGCCATCACGCTAGAAGGGGGCACCGGCGGCTGTGTTTGTGAGGCCATCACGCTAGTTGGGATGCCACCACGCTTCACCCGTCCCCTCTAACAAAGAGAAAAGAGAGAGAGAAATTTATGGATTTTCGAACTTTAACGAGAGTAAGATGTGACATGAGAGAAAAAAAAGAGAAAAAGAAAAATAACTCGAGAAAAGTGGCTTATGAATGAAACATCGAAGGTGATCTCATTACAATTTTGGATGTTTTGAATTTTTTTTTTTTTGTTAAAATAGCACTCATCTTGTATCATGTATGTTGGTATTTTGTTCTTAGATGAAGTCTTTAATGACTTTCTTGTAAGAGTTTTCCATGTATTCACTTTACTGAAAACAAATTCAAAGTCTGTTTCATGAATTACATGAATTACATCACGTTAGATGTTTTAAGGCAATTAATCTGTTTATATGAGTTTGGTTATAGTTTCCCTAACTAAACAATAAATTGTGTTTAGTTATAATGTTCATGTCAATTATCCATAGCTCAAGTGGTTGAAATGAGACGTATAAGGACTTTAGTTTAAAAAATGGGAAGACTTTGGTTTCAAGAGACGCTCGAAGAAGCTAGAAGGCCGCCAACTGATTATCCAACTTCGAGGCTCCGAAACCGACTCCAACAAACCAACTGACCAACTTCAAGTAATAATTATACTACTTTTGTTTGGTTTATTATTATCACAATTATCTAAATTATATATGAGACGTTAAGTTTTTATTTTTAAACCCGTTTTTTACATGTCCCATGCCTTGAATTTTTTATTTTTGTATTAATGGGGACACCCTTGTCCTTAAGTTTGAGTTGTTTCTTTCATAATTCTTTATTATTCTTCATAAACCTCTGTTGCACTAAAAAAACTATCACTAAAATACTAAATGATGTAAAGTTAGTGGATATCTGAAAATAACGGCTTATTTGTAATTAAAATTAAAAGTTTGATTGCAAAAATGGAGATTTATGTAATTGACGAATTATGTAAAAATGACTCTGATGTCAATTTGCTTGATTGTTTAATATGATTGTCTAAAGATGTCTTGAAATGATTAATTGAACTAGTGAGTTTAATTGATGTAAACTAGTATTGGATTGTGTCCAAAGAACCACTAATTAGGTTTAGTTGACTTTTAAGACAGTCATGTGATTTTTTTTTGTCATAACTGTGAATTACGAATCTAACTTGCCAAGACTAGTACCTAAAGCTTTAGGTGTTGCTTGTTATTTTAAAGGTAAAATGTTTGCGGCATATAGACTATATCTGCAGACATCTGTAGAAGAAGACTGCTTGTTTTTTAACGTCTGTAGATTGCTAAACTAAACTGGTGGTGGTGTACGAACTGTGGTAATGGGTGGGTGCTGTTGGATGGTGAAGGTGGTGGTGTCGAACGGCGAACGGTGGGTGATGGTGGACATTGTGTGTTGGTAGAGTGTAGTGCTTTAATCCTCTACAGACCTTAGAAGATCTCAGAAGTAGATGTATCAAGTATGCACTAAGAAGAGCTTGCGCAGACTTTTTTAATGAAACACATTCGAGAAAACAAACAATTTGCATATGGCAATATCTGCGCGGCGCAGACAAAATAGGTTGCGAAGACCTTTTCAGAAAAACTAACACCACCTTAATCATAAATTTATCTTCTTTAATTGAATATAAAATTGAAAAGTTATTTTAAAGACCTGACATTTAAAAAAAATGTAACACACGTAACACAATGTGCAATATAATTGTGTTATTTTTTTTAAACAATCAACTAAGTAACGCTGGGTACTCTGTACGCGGCTCCCATTGGCTAGGTAGCCCGAGCCGGCCACTAGTCTGGACGGGCGGAGCCCCTAGCGGTCCACCCTATGAGGGATTCACCGGATAAAACCCGACCCCCACGCCCGCCAAACGGCACGACAGTGAGGAGCCGGTAAAACCGGGTGAGATCAGGACTCAAACCCTGGTAAGCCATGGTCATCCCTCATATCTCTCATATAAATTGGTGATAGTGAGGCTTGAACCCCCTACCTCTCACTAGTAAAGTGAGTGCTCTACCATTGAACCACATCTAATATAATTGTGTTACTATGTCATCTAACACAATGATGTTATCTTATATTAAATGATGCACTTATTCGACTAATGGAATTACACAGTCTTGTTATGTTCTCAGGTCTAAAAAGGTGTTTTTGATTACAAAAAGTAGGTTGTTGTTATGCCATTCTACATGATGGTGATATACTGATATAGTTATCAATTGTCAAGAACTATGGTCGTAAATGGACGCAAGTACACTTGCCCATAAACCTGCATATGTACGCATGTCTCGTTCCCATTGCTTTCTGCATTTTTGAACATAAACGAATAATATTGTAACAATGGTTTATAAAATGTGGGTTTCATAAGTTATTATCGGTTAACTTATCGGTGCTGATGCTTATTAGATTTGAGTATTCTAAAGTAGAATACATAAAACAACGTTGATGTGATTATCTTGTTGGATGTTCTATTTGAGGCCCTAGTTTGAAAACCAAACGTACTTATTGTCGGCTTAGCAACCCCTTTTCATCTATCATTGATGGTGTGTGTCTAGATCATGTGGAATTTATATAGCATGAGACAAATAAGAGAACTTTATTTAGTGTAGGCCAAATATATGAAAACAATTATATTATGTTAATTAGCAGTGACGGAGCCAGTTGCTTTTTATATGGGTTTGAGGTTTTTCGGTCTTCGATTTTTTCCAGCGTCAAAGATTTCTAGCCTGGATGGGTCGGGTCGGTCATTTGGCCAAATAAATAAAACGCAATATCACTACCATAACAAAAGTGCATCGTCACCATTAAAATAAAATACAAAGTCATATAAATAAAAAAAAGTTTATATGGATGTTCTAAAATTAAATGGCGTACTCAATATATCACAAAACGACGCCACCCTAGCCGAAGAAAACGAAATCGTCATCTCTCTCTAAAATTCAAGTTTTTTTTGTTTTTTCACCGGCAAACAGTGAAATGTTGCGGAGATTTTGTGACACTGGGTTCCATCATTGAAAAAGAATAAGTTCACTCGTTAAATCATACCTATAAGTTATATATAAAACCGAAAATGGACCGGGTTCGGTCGAACCCGGTGACTTGTATGTGGCT
The DNA here is from genome assembly GCF_021521415.1 of Bidens hawaiensis. NCBI lineage: Eukaryota > Viridiplantae > Streptophyta > Magnoliopsida > Asterales > Asteraceae > Bidens > Bidens hawaiensis. The sequence continues at coordinate 52,662 of NW_027494054.1, forward strand.
CCGCCATTGTTAATTAGTTTAAGATTAAACATGTATTCACAGACTTTTTGGCACAACAGACGATAAATCTAAGAAGCATCGTTATACAAATATCTGAATATTTGGTTCCGATTGTAATGTGTTATGTGCAAGTACACGTGTAGGGCTAGCGAGTAAGGGGACCGGGTTGTGAAACTCAAAGAGGAGTAAATGGAATTCGATCGTTGACAACATATTTATTATGGGTGGAGTGTTTTACATTACATATTTTTTACGCCTCTCGCGTTTCTCATCTTTTTTTTTGAACGACCAACAAAACTTATATTTATAACTACTAGCCAGAGGCTAGCCACCGATTACACCACGAAAGACCGAAATACAACAAACACAACACAAAAAAGAAACCAAACAACAAAACTCATCTCATCCGACTACAATCAAAAGCACACCAAGCCTCCCAAGACAAACCCGTCATCCCCGCACGGTTTTTGACCCACAGAAAACTCATCACCTTTACTTCTTCAAGAGTCTTCAATACCGAAGGTTGCTTTTGGTTAAAAATCAAATCGTTCCTTGTCCGCCAAATGCTCCCAAAAACCGTTACAATCACCGCATGAAATGCCTTTTTACTCCTCTTAGAACCCAATACCGAAGAGTGCAACCCCGACAGGTCCTTAATATGAAATGCAAAGAAGACCGGCACCTTACACCATTGACCAACTAACATCCATACATGCTAAGCGAACTCACAACCGGTAAAAATATGCTCAGCCGATTCCCCCGCTGCACCACATAACGGGCAAAAGCAGTTGGCAAACATTCCTTCTAAATAGAGCCAAAGCCGTAGGTAACCGATCCAACATGGCTCTCCATGCCACGAAAGAAACCTTCTTTGGGACCCAATTGTTCCAATAAAAAACATCCCGGGGAACTAACCTTTGGAAGGAGGCAAACTTCCACCTAAGACTTTTAACCGAAAAAAGATTCCTTTCGTCAAGAGCCCAAGTCCATTTATCCGGGTTTACCGAGAGAGTAATATTATGCAAAAATTGCACCAAGCATTGAAGTTCCAACAACTCTTCTTGAACCAGTACCCTTTTCCTCCAACTCAGTGGCGGATCTAGGAATTTTTTTTAGGTGGTGCACTACTTTTATATGCTTAAATTTCATAGAGTCGGTCGGGTATAAAAAATTCCGGGTCGGTTCGATGATTCGGCCAAAGCTCATTACATAATAAAAATACGATAAAATAATAAAAAAGATACCGTCATTAAAGTGTCTTAATTTACCAACTAAATTGGTTAGAGGAAAATCATGCCCGGTTTGTTGACACGTACCTCTAAGTAGATATGCCCGTCTAATTTCATCTTTTTGACTTCGCTGATAAGATGAAATGGTTTGCCTTTCGAAAGGATCCTATGAAAGATCATCAAAAATTATTTTTGACGGTTTACTACTTGAAATTGATGATCCAAGGTTCGATGGTTCACTTTGGAAATATCTCTTAATATTCAAAATACCTACAAATCAACAATTACAAACTAACAAATTAAAAACTATAAGAAACTAACAAATTCTAACAAACTAAGAAATTAAAACCAACAATCTAACTAATTAAAACTAAAGTAACAATCAAAAACAATTAACATGAAGTCAAGAACAATTAAAACTATTGCAACAATTTAACAAATGGATGATCATTTTATAGAAAACTTTCTAAGAAGCATTTCATCGAACACCTTGTAAGCATAATTGTTACAGTAAAAAAACATTTATTCATCTCATTCTACCACCTAATTAGAAAGATTTGAGAGCTGAATGTGAGAGTTAAACAACCAAACCACTTATTAACACAACCTAGACCATATAAGACAATAGAAGAAAGCAAAAATCCCAAAAATTATTTCAACATATCGATGGGAATTGGGAAAGAACATGGAAGATCGAACATACCTTCAAAGTGGGAAAAAGAGAACGGCTGAACGGGGACGAGGGGTCAGGGGAAATAGGCTGTCTGTGTTTGAAGAGAGGCCAGGGAAGACTGAAGAGGCGCCAAATTTTTTATTGTGGTCTTAGTGTTTTAATAAAACCCATAAGGTAAGTTGGTAAAAAAAAAATAAGAACAAATCTATCCTCCAACAAGAATGGAACCTACGACCTTAAGGTAACCAAACAAACACCATACCGGCTGAACCGGCACTTCGAACTTTTATGCAGTGGTTCCTTTCCTATTTATAAGGTGGTTCCTTTTATATTTTCTATATATAATTAGACTATTATTTCGAAACTCGGGTGGTTCCGCGGAACCACCCACTTCTACTATAGATCCGCCCCTGCTCCAACTCCAACAAAAGAGTAACCCATTCGCCCCCTTTTTTACTCTATCCGCCACCTTACAGTACCGATTCCGTGCTAAAGCGAGCAAAAGAGGAAACCGGTCAGCAAGGGCATCCGATCCCACCCACACATCATACCAAAACAGAATGGAATTCCCGTCACCCAAAACACCTTTAATTGCGGACTTCAAACATATATTAGATCTTACCAAAGTCTCCGAAATACTGATGATTTGGTTCCACGGACCCGTATAAGATACCTTAATCGGGATGAAGTTCCAACACCTCGAAAACCTATGAATCGCCCAAACCACCCTACGCCACATGCCCCTTTGATCCACCTTAAATCTCCACCACCACTTAGCAAGCAAACAAATATTGGCCTCCCGGAGGGAGCCCAAGCCCACTCCACCATAATCTACCAGGGCCATAACCGAGTCCCACGCCACCCAACTAAGCTTAACCTTATCCTCATTCCCACCCCAAAAGAACATCCTTCTCAACCGTTCTAAACACTTAATAACTTTAATAGGAGCCCGAAACAACGAAAAGAAATATAAGGGAATGAAATTAAGAACTAATTTGAGAAGAGTAATCCTTCCCCCAACTGACATACTCTTAGCCTTCCACAACGACAACCTGTTTTTAAATTTCTCCACTACCGGTGTAACATCACGTAAATATCGGGCCAAAAATGTCAAAATTCCAAAGTATAGGGACCAATTTTACCAATTTCCAAAACTTCAAGGGCTAAAATGTAATTTCTAAAATTCTGACCCATCGCGCAACGCGATGGATCAGAAGAAAGCCCTATCGCGTACCGTGATGGGGTATCTGACACGCGGTGCCACGTGTGCCACGTGGCACACGGTGGCAACGCCTGCCGCCACGTGTCACCATGTGGCAAAACGTCCGCCACGTGTAAGCGGTGCCTGCCACGTGGCAGGTCTAGGGCATGACTCATCAGGCCTACGTCGCGGTACGCGACGGGCCAGCCCAGGGACCCATCGCGTACCGCGGGGACCCAAAATCAGCCCTATAAATAGCGAGCTCCGTGTCTTCATAAACTCACACAAATTTTCAGCTTTACTCTCTCTCACTACTCTCTCTACACCTCGTAAAGCGTGCCATCGATATAACTCGAAAACCGTGCCCATTACCTCGATTTCCGTGCCACTCCCCAACATCCCGAACAAGAAGGAAGTACTGCCCCGACGACCCGGTGATTTCCTCGAAGTGCGTGCCAAAAGTGTTGGTGTCTCGAAAAGCGTTCCAAGTGAGGAGAAGGAGTTGAAAAGAAAAGAGTATCGATTGAGCGGCGTCGAAGTGCTGCCCAAGTGACTAGGGTGTTGCCAAGCCAAGCAAGGTTTGCATAATGCCTGACCAAAATAATATTAAAATATTATAAAGGTTTAATGCCTAAGTCGGAATTATACTCGATGAATATAAAAAGAGAAAATAAATAACAAAGAAAAGAAAGAAAAGAAAATAAATATATATATATATATGAGTATATATATATAAGTATATAATTTGTTATAGAATATATTATTTAAGTAGTATGAAATACTTAAATAATAAAAGAAATACGTTTCTTAAAGAAGAAGAAACGTCGGGTTTTAAATATAAACTAAAGGTTTATAAAGATTACTTTATAACTAAATGTTTTAAAGTAAAAGAAATAATGAACTAAAGGTTCATCGAGATGATAAGACTAAAGGTCTTAAGCCGGATCGTGTATCCGACTAATGAATGTTATACTCGTACTATAGGTGCGAGATAGCGAAGGAAAGACTAACGGACGGTGTTGGAATCCAATCCCATTTGAAAGGTGAATACGCCTCACTTTTACAAACTTGTTTTCAAATAAACAAACGTGTTATGTGTAAAACTTTAAATGAGGCTACGTGTCTCTAAAAACATTATAAATAAGAGTATAAGCCAGCCCTCAGGCTATGGTATACGTTTGTCTGGATCCTTACATAACGCGGTGGACACATCGCACCACGCTTGGTCACGACCTCCAGCCACGATGGGCCGGACCTAAGTTACGTTCGAGTGAGGAATGGCCATGTGTATATTTATGGTACCTAAGCTATGTCATAAACGCTGCGGTGACCTAGTGTAGAGACTCGAGTTTTTGATGATTGATTTAATTTGATTATTCCTAAGCCAAGATGGGTCGAGACTTACGTGGTCTCGAGGGGTGATTAAGTAAAGAAAATATTTTTAGCGTCAGCATATTCACCAACATTCGTTGCTGACGTATTTTATTAACATTTTGCAGGTAACCAGGAATAGAGCTTGAAAGACGAAGAAGCTCAAGAATCCGATGGCTCGGATAATTTTGTGTAAATATTAAAATATGGTGGTTTTGTAAACTTATAAACAAGTAAAACTAATCGAGACTTTCGTCTCGACTTTTGTATTGTAAATATTTTATAAATTTGATCCTTATGTTTTTATAAAGACTTCCGCATTAACCCGCTACTCTGATTATTTACAAATACGGTACCAACTATGGTTTACACGCCTAGGCCTAAAATGAGGGTGTGATAGGTTGGTATCAGAGCCATCGATCTTAGCGAATTGGGTATCATAAAACAATACCCAAGCTTTGATCCAAGCATAGGAAATAATTATTTGTTTATTTGAATAGGGATAAGATTGGTTTGGTAACCGTTTCTTTCCTTCTCTTCAATCTAAACCACCTATCAAGATGTCTTATGAAGAATTAATAAAATATTATGATGATGAAGTAAAGAGAGCAAGGAAGTACTACAAGTTTCTGAAAGGCATCATGAGCAAGGATTACTTTGAATCATTCTTCAACAAAGAGCACAACCAAAACCCCAATCCAAGTCCGATCTACCACCTAGACAACATCCCACATGAAGTGTACCAAGCACCGACACATTCAAGTTAACACCCAACGAGTCTACCGATGTACCAACTATCCGAGATCCCGACTTACCAACCATCCGAAGAGCCACAACATTACCCAACCGGATATTTTCCAAATCCTCACCCTTCGTATGCTTTCCTCTCCAATATACCAATCAAGGAGGAACCAAAGTCTTCTTCATCATCCGACTGGATGAAGTGCCACTCTGATCAACGAAGGTGGCATACCGGCACATCAACCATGGATTCTGCCAATTCTCACAACAACAAAGCAGGGCCATCACACAAGCCCAAGATGAGAGTGATGATGCTATACGAAAAGATCCACATGCCGGCAATGACCGAAGAGGAACAAGAAGAGGAACCGGAAGAAAGAACCGATTCCGATGAGGAACATACGGACAATTTGAATGAAGTAACCACACCAATGAAGGAGCAACACTCAACCCCAAGCTACGGATCTGTTGACCCGTATATGCAATTCCTCCATGAACTCAAGGGTAAGGCATCATCAAGATTTCCACCTTATCAAGGCAAGATTCCGTCCATTGAAGAGCAGGCCAATGAGATCCGTGAGCAGAATGAAGCGGCCGATGCATTCTTCAATATTTCCTCTGATGTGACATCTCCGTATCCAAATCCGAAGAACCACTACGACATGTGATGATGGGTTACCGCGACCCACCTCCAAGATATGGATATCCGACAGACATACCTCAGTCCCAAGAGGAGAATTTGGATCAAGCCTTACAAGAAACGGATGAATTAAGAAAGAAGATTGATGCTGATGGAAAGAAGAAAACGAAGGTGGGAGACAAACTTCTTCGCAAATGCAACAAGCTCACTAAAGTTGTGAAGAAGTTTATGAAAGATTGAGAAGATGGAGATGATGTGAAGTTTATATGTAATATAGTTGTATGATATGTGTGATGTATGTATCATATGTAATAAGGATATGACCTTTTATATCGTTTAAACGATATGTAAATGTGTTGTAAAATGTATACATATCATTTATGATATGTATATGTATGTGAAATAAATAAAACTTGTATAATAAGAAAAGAAATGTGTTAAATTTCAGATAAAAGAAAAATATTAAAAGAAAAAGAATGTCTAAACAAAGTGATAATCGTGAGGCATCCCGAAAGGAAGCCGAGAAACGTGAAATGAAAGGGAAGGGTCCCGAACAAGAACGGGAGGAAGAAATTCCCGAGAAATATATGAATAAGATACAACAAATTATTAAGAAAGAAGTTAGGGAAGAATCAGAATTCCGATCACAATCTAAACAAACAAAACATTCCCAATCTGCTCACCCTTCTCAATCTGTTAAGTCTCGTCCTAAACGATCTCATCTAGAAGAGAGCGTTCATGAATCAAATGCCGATGGAGGCGTAAGGCAAGAATTTAAGAAACTTAAGATTGATGGATGCTCGTTTAAAGACTTTAAGTACTACGGACCAAAAGAATTCCACGACGACAAAGGAGCTATCACAACGGTTAGGTGGCTCGAAGAGATGGAGATGATCGTTATCACAAGTAAGTGTTCGGACGAGGAAAAAATCCAATACTCCGCTTTGATGTTCAAAGGCGAAGCGCTTGAATGGTGGAACACGTTGATGATGAGTAGAGGAAGGGAGGTGATGTACAACATGAGCTGGAACGAGTTTAAAGAATTGTTGATGTCAAAGTTCTGTCTGATGCATGAGACAGATCAAATTCAAACTAAGTTCTTGACTCACAAGGTTATCGGAACAAACCTTCGTGAGTATAACACGAAATTTCACAAGTATTGCCGCTTGATTCCCCAGCTGGTTACCCCGGAATCCAGCAAAGTTACACGCTATATATGGGGACTACCTCGGGAAATTCGTGATATGGTGAGATCGCACTTGCCACAAACCGCTGACTCCGCGATGGAGTTGGCTGGATACTTGATGGGCGGAATGATCCGCAATAAATAGGAGGATAAGAAAGTCGTAACAACACACGACTCGAGGAAAGGAGGAGATACCCGTTTTAAGGGTAAGAGAATTGACCAACGAAGGTCTGGTTCCAATCTCGGCGTCCCTCAATGAAAAATTTGCAAGAAATATCATAGAGGTAGATGCAACTTCGCTTCACGAGTCTGTGAGTCATGCAACCGACCCGGCCACGCCACGGCCGACTGTTGGAAGAAAAAGATGACTTGCTATAACTGCAAAGAAATGGGGCATCTTAGCTTTGAGTGCCCTAAAAAAAACCCGCGACGGGTGGTGCGGGTGGTAGCGGTCAAAAAAACGAGCCCAAGAAGGGCAATGCAAGAGTCTTCGTCCTAGATAGGAAGAAGGCGGCCGACACACCGGAAACAATCACCGGTACGTTTCTTATTAACAACGCTTATGCTAGAGTCTTGTTTGATTCAGGTGCCAACTTAAGTTTTATAGATTATAAGTTTTGTAGTCTATTAAACGAACCTTTAATCAAACTAAATAAAACTCTAAGCGTCGAGACCGTTAATGGCGAAACCGTTAAAATCACCGAAGCCTTAGAAAATGGAACAATCTTTCTAGCCGGTTACGTTTTGCCTATTCATTTGTTACCCATGACTCTTGCCGGTTTTGATGTTGTATTGGGTATGGATTGGTTATCCGACAACCATGCTCGTATTCTTTGCAATAATAAGACTGTTGAACTTCAAGCCCCTGATAAACGTACTATACGAATTGAAGGAGATAAAGACGCGGGTCGAGTTACCCTAATCTCAATGATAAGGGCTAACAAATGTTTAAATCAAGGATGCTTAGCATTCATGGCCTACGTCACCGAGGAATCAAAACCTAAAGAAATCAAAGACGTTCACATTGTTTCTGATTATGCTGATGTATTTCCAGACGAACTCCCCGGCATTCCTCCCGATCGTGAAGTAGAATTTAGAATCGATCTTATTCCTGGTACTGCTCCGATCGCTAAAGCTCCATATCGCCTCGCGCCAACCGAAATAAAGGAATTGAAGAAACAATTGGACGAACTTCTTGAGAAAGGCTTTATACGCCCAAGTTCATCACCATGGGGAGCGCCAATACTGTTTGTTAAGAAGAAGGATGGATCCATGCGGATGTGCATTGACTATCGAGCCCTCAACAAGATGACAATCAAGAATCGTTATCCACTTCCGCGTATCGACGACCTATTTGATCAGCTTCAAGGTGCTAGCTATTTTTCCAAAATCGATCTTCGTTCCGGCTATCACCAACTTAAAGTTAAATCCGAAGACATTCCGAAAACCGCTTTCCGAACAAGGTATGGCCATTATGAGTTCACCGTTATGCCATTCGGACTTACTAATGCGCCAGCCACGTTCATGGATATGATGAACCAAATCTGTAAGCCTTACTTAGATAAATTTGTGATCGTTTTCATCGACGACATACTCATTTACTTTAAGTCCAAGGACGATCATGAAATTCACCTTTGAACCTTACTTGAAATCCTTAGAACTGAGAAGTTGTACGCCAAATTCTTGAAATGCGAGTTCTGGCTACACGAAGTGAAATTCCTTGGTCATGTCATCAATGTTAATGGTATTCAAGTAGATCTCGCTAAGATTGAAGCTATCTCTAAGTGGGAGGTCCCAAAGTCGCCAACCGAGATTCGAAGTTTCTTGGGATTGGCCGGCTACTATCAAAGGTTTATTGAAAACTTCTCTCGAATCGCTGTTCCCTTAACTTCTTTAACTCGCAAAAATGTCAAGTATGAATGGGGAACAAAGCAACAAGAGGCATTCGATGTACTGAAACAAAAGCTTACTTAAGCTCCTATACTGGCCTTGCCAGAAGGTACCGAAGACTTCGTTGTCTTTAGTGATGCATCTCATTCCGGCTTGGGATGTGTGCTAATGCAACGAAAAAAAGTTATCGCTTACGCCTCTCGTCAACTCAAGGTGCACGAAAAGAACTACACGACTCACGATCTAGAGTTAGGCGCCATAATCTTTGCACTGAAGATATGGAGGCACTCTCTCTACGGAGTAAAATTTATCGTGTACACATATCACAAAAGCTTGAAACATATCTTTGATCAAAAAGAGCTAAATATGCGCCAACGACGCTGGATGGAAACTCTAAACGACTATGACTGCGAAATTGTCTATCATGAAGGTAAGGCCAACGTTGTGGCTGATGCATTAAGTCGTAAAGAGCACGAAAAGCCAAAAAGAGTCCGAGCGTTAAGGCTAGAACTTCAAATTGATCTTATTGACCAAATAAAATCCGCTCAAACTCAAGCGATTAATGAAAACAAGATCTCCGATGAAAAACGTAACGGCACTATTGACTCGCTTGTCAAAGGTGACGATGGTATTCTAAGAATGGGAAACCGGATTTGGGTACCAATCATTGGGGACTTGCGTGAAAAGATTATAAACGAAGCCCATAAGTCTAAATACATGATGCACCCCGGTAGCGAAAAAATGTATCAAAACCTCAAGTAGAACTACTGGTGGAATGGAATGAAAAAAGACATCGCTTCGCACGTTGCGACATGTCTAACTTGTTTGAAAGTCAAGGCTGAACACCAAAAGCCTTCGGGACTGCTCCAGTAACCCGAACTTCCCGTGTGGAAGTGGGAGTTAATAACCATGGATTTTATAACCAAACTCCCAAAGACAACTCGACAACACAATGTTATATGGGTAATTGTGGACCGTTTAACAAAGTCTGCACATTTTATACCTATCAACGAGTCGTACTCAATGGACAGATTAGCACGTATATATGTAAACAACATTGTTGCTTTGCATGGAGTACCGCTATTTTTAATTTCCGATCAAGACAGTCGATTCACGTCTCATTTCTAGAAAAGCTTCCAACAAGCTCTCGGTACCAAGTTAAACCTTAGCACCGCCTAACATCCACAAACTGATGGGCAAAGCGAAAGGACAATTCAAACATTGGAAGATATGCTCCGCGCTTGTGTGATAGACTTAGGTGGAAGTTGGGACGACCACTTACCCCTAATGGAATTTTCGTATAACAATAATTATCACTCGAGCATTCAAACCTCACCATTCGAGGCGTTGTATGGTCGAAAGTGTAGGACGCCCGTGTGCTGGTCTGAAACCGGAGATAATCAACTATCCGGACCCGAAATAGTCCAAGAAACTACTGAAAAGGTTCTTCAAATTCGTGAACGACTTAAGACGGCACGTGATCACCAAAAGAGTTATGATGATGTCCGTCGTAAGCCGTTAGAGTTTAATGTCGGTGACAAAGTTCTTTTGAAAGTCTCGCCGTGGAAAGGCGTAGTCCGATTCGGCAAGAAAGGCAAACTAAGTCTTCGATTAGTTGGACCTTTCGATGTACTCAAACGAATTGGTATCGTCGCATACCGTTTGAGACTACCCGAGGAAATGCAAGGGATACACGACGTATTCCATGTTTCGAATCTAAGAAAATGTCTAGCCGATCTTTCAATGCCCTTAAAAGACGTAGAAATCAATGAGAATTTAAAATTCGTAGAACGTCTAATCCAAATCTAAGATTCAAAATTAAAGAAACTTAAAAGACAAACTTTGAAAATCGTAAAAGTAAGATGGGACTCACGAAGAGGACACGAGTATACTTGGGAACTCGAGTCCGAGATGAAAAAGAAATACCCCCACTTGTTCTTGTGAGCAATCTCGAGGACGAGATTTATTTTAAGGTGGGGAGGATGTAACATCACGTAAATATCGGGCCAAAAATGTCAAAATTCCAAAGTATAGGGACCAATTTTGCCAATTTCCAAAACTTCAATGGCTAAAATGTAATTTCTGAAATTCTGAGCCATCGCGCTACGCGATGGATAAGAAGAAAGCCCCATCGCGTACCGCGATGGGGTATCTGACACGCAGTGATACGTGTGCCACGTGGCACACGGTGGCAACGCTTGCCGCCACGTGTAAGCGGTGCCATCCATGTGTCGACACGTGGCAGGTCTAGGGCATGACTCATCAGGCCTACGTCGCGGTACGCGACGAGCCAGCCCAGGGACCCATCGCGTACCGCGATGGGACCCAAAATCAGCCCTATAAATAGCGAGCTCCGGGTCTTCATAAACTCACACAAATTTTCAGCTTTACTCTCTCTCACTACTCTCTCTCTTCACCTCGTAAAGCGTGCCATCGATATACCTCGAAAACCGTGCCCATTACCTCGATTTCCGTGCCACTCCCCGACATCCCGAACAATAAGGAAGTACTGCCCCGACGACCCGGTGATTTCCTCGAAGTGCGTGCCAAAAGTGTTGGTGTCTCGAAAAGCGTGTCAAGTGAGGAGAAGGAGTTGAAAAGAAAAGAGTATCGATTGAGCGGTCGAAGTGCTGCCCATGTGACTAGGGTGTTGCCAAGCCAAGCAAGTTAGGCATAATGCCCGTCCAAAATAATATTAAAATATTATAAAGGCTTAATGCCTAAGTCGGAATTATACTTGATGAATATAAAAAGAGAAAATAAATAACAAAGAAAAGAAAGAAAAGAAAATAAATAAATATATATATATATATGAGTATATATATATAAGTATATAAGTATTCTTTGTTATAGAATATATTATTTAAGTAGTATGAAAATACTTAAATAATAAAAGAAATACGTTTCTTAAAGAAGAAGAAACGTCGGGTTTTTAAATATAAACTAAAGGTTTATAAAAATTAATTTATAACTAAAGGTTTTAAAGTAAAAGAAATAATGAACTAAAGGTTCATCGAGATGATAAGACTAAAGGTCTTAAGCCGGATCGTGTATCTGACTAATGAATGTTATACTCGTACTATAGGAGCGAGATAGCGAACGAAAGACTAACGAACGGTGTTGGAAGCCGATCCCATTTGAAAGGTGAATACGCCCCACTTTTACAAACTTGTTTTCAAACAAACAAACGTGTTATGTGTAAAACTTTACATGAGGCTACGTGTCTCTAAAAACATTATAAATAAGAGTATAAGCCAGCCCTCAGGCTATGGTATACGTTTGTCTGGATCCTTACATATGTGGAACGCGGTGGGCACATCGCAGCACGCTTGGTCACGACCTCCAGCCACGATGGGCCGGACCTAAGTTACGTTCGAGTGAGGAATGGCCATGTGTATATTTATGGTACCTAAGTTATGTCATAAACGCTGCGGTGACCTAGTTTAGAGACTCGAGTTTTTGATGATTGATTTAATTTGATTATTCCTAAGCCAAGATGGGTCGAGACTTACGTGGTCTCGAGGGGTGATTAAGTAAAGAAAATATTTTTAGCGTCAGCATATTCACCAACATTCGTTGCTGACGTATTTTATTAACATTTTGCAGGTAACCAGGAATAAAGCTTGAAAGACGAAGAAGCTCAAGAATCCGATGGCTCGGATAATTTTGTGTAAATATTAAAATATGGTGGTTTTGTAAACTTATAAACAAGTAAAACTAATCGAGACTTTCATCTCGACTTTTGTATTGTAAATATTTTATAAATCTGATCATTATGTTTTTATAAAGACTTCCGCATTAACCCGCTACTCTGATTATTATAAATACGGTACCAACTATGGTTCACACGCCTAGGCCTAAAATGAGGGGTGACAACCAGGACCCAATTTCTATACAAATTCATGTTTGCCCCAATAGGCACCCCAAGATGAACGAAAGGAAACTTCCCTGCTTTACAATTCATGATTCCCGCCAACGACCGAACTTCAACCTCACTAACGCCCACCCCAAACATACTACATTTAGATAAATTTATCCTTAAGCCGGATAACAAGAAGAAACAACGCAACAGCCTCTTAAGGTTCCTAGCATTCGAATCCGACCACTCCCCGCAGAAAATAACATCATCCGCGTACAATAAATGAGATAAGAGAGGCCCGTCACCATTCACTTTTATTCCTTTGAACACATCCAAAACACAAGCTTCCTTCATGAAACCCGTAAGCGCCTCCATAGCAAAAATAAATAAAAAAGGAGATATAGGATCCCCTTGTCTTAACCCTTTACTCCCCACAAACTCAAGAGTCGGAGACCCATTCACCAAAATAGAGGCCTTTGACATGGAAATGATAGCCATTACCCAACCCCGCCAACGATCCGGAAAATTCATTTGCTTCATAACCTCATCCGAAAAACCCCAACATAACGAATCATAGGCTTTTTCTATATCAACTTTAAACAACATACCCTTACGTCTAGATCGCTTCATCCACAAGATCAACTCGTTTAGAATAAGGGGGGTGTCAAGAATACACCGATCAGCTAAGAACGCCGTCTGCACTTCTGAAATCAGAGGGCCAATAACCCTTTTAAGCCTGTTAACTAGGACCTCCGATAAGACCTTATTGATACAACCCACCAAACTAATAGGCCGGTAATCAGAAATAAGCATAGGATCCTTCTTCTTAGGAATAAGAGCAATGAAAGCCGAGAAGCAACCTTCACTAAGACACCCTTTTACGAAAAATTCCTCAAACAGTTTGACAAAATCCCATTTTAAGAAACACCAGAATTTTTTTATAAACTTAAAATTAAAACCATGTGGCCCAGGCGATTTATCATCATTACAATCCCATACCGCCTCAGTGATTTCGTCAACCGAAAAAGGCAAAACAAGAGAACCCGCGTCCTCGACCGACAAAGTGGCCAAATTTGGGCAACGAAACTGTGGCCGTATCTCCTCCGGCTCGAAAAACTTCTGGGAAAAAACTCTAAAGCTCTCTCCTTAACTACAGGAGGATCCGAAATCCACCCATCTTCAAATAAGAAACCGTGGATGCGATTATTAGCCGTATGCATCCTAACGGTCCCATGGAAATATTTCGAATTTTCATCTCCATCAACAGCCCACTTTACCCTCGACTTTTGTTTAGCCTCGATGGTCTTCAATCGTTGAGCTTCCTTCAACGATTGCATCACGTTTAATCTCGTTTCCATCTCGGCATTCGACAATAAACCCTCCTCAGCCAGTGCCTCTAAAGTTTCCACGGTTTTCTTCCAGTCCAACACCATAACTTCCTTTTTTTTCCGCTCCGCAACCACCCATAACTTCCTTTTTTTTCCGATCGGCTGGCCCCGAAAAATAAAAGCTACCACCAGAGCCTTCACATAATCTACAAACCCCGGTAACTCTAACCAAGAATTAAAGAATTTAAATGGTATATGACCAAAATCAGAAGGAGTAACCGAGAGTAAAAGAGGACAGTGATCAGACCATTCTCGATTCAAAGCCGTCACCCGAGCATTAGGCTAATTATTCATAAAAACCGGGCATACTAAAACCCGATCCAACTTACTTAGCTTATCACCTTTGCTAGACATGTAAGTAAACCGCCTCCCATTCAGACTATATTCACGCAAATCTGCCTCGTGAGTGAAGTCATTAAAATAAGCTGCATTTGAAGGGTAAAATTCCGAGTTAAGCCTCTCTTCAGGACAATGAACCTCATTAAAATCACCCAATAATACCCATAACCCCTCCATCGATCTGATATACCCAATAATCTCAGCCCAAAGACCCCTTCTACCTGCTAGATCATTAGGCGCATGCACGTTAACCATATTTAACCGATGTTCACAACCCGGGATGTAACCCGCCACTATCAAACAGTGTCTCGACTTAACCACGTCAACTATGGAAAAAATACCCGGATCCCACAAACAAATAAGCCCCCCCGCCGAACCAATCGCACTAACATAAGCGAAGTTAAACGCACTTTTACCCCAAAACTGACCAAGGAACCACCGAGAAGGATTCACAATTTTTGACTCCTGGATAGCTAAAAAACTAACCACAAAAGATAACTTCAAACCTTTGACCCAACCTTTGCCATTAACCCGAGCCCCGCGAAGATTAATAGATAGACAATTCATTGGTGAACGGCTATGTCGCCTTCCTCACAAATAACATCCGCAACTTTACCCAAAAAATTGTGCAAGTCCATACCCACTTTTATACCTACCTGAATCGTATCATCGACCTCCTTGTTTACCAAATTTGCCTCTTCAAAAACCTCGTCACCTGTGTCATTAGAGATCGGCTACCCCGACCCTCCCTGACCATCACTATCTTGGCCCGAAACAAACGCATTAGGCAATAACGTCGTCGTAGATGAACCAGCCCCAGATCTCTTTTCACACACCTCAACTGTTTCCACATTAAGATCAGGAATAATCGTATTATCAGAAGACGAGGTCGAAAAAGCAGCTGACATTCTAGAACCCCTCTCACTAGATGTTGGACTAACATATGTCCTAGCCCGCTTCCTCCCGTTACACAAACGCGGTCGGCCCAACACAACGTCCTCAAAAGAGTTACTAGGCGGCCCAGCAGAGAAAGAAGGAGGCCCAACAGGAAGAATAGCCCCACAATTAGGAACGCAATTGGTAGATTCAGGCCCCAACCCCACATAGGTCTGTCTGTCCCCTCCTCAAATATTGTGCACCTCTTTTTCATTAACCAAGGAATTCACTTCCCCATGCACTAACCCTTCCATCGTCTCTAATGAACCGCCGCCCACTGACTCCTACTCCGACGACGCTTCTTTACCCCCGACAGGATTGCCGTCCACACCCTTATCACCGACCACCTGTTCCGCCCTAAACTCGCCATCCTCCATCTCATCGTCTTTCACAGCTGGATCCGGCTCATCAAACTCCGGAACCCACGTAGACGGTTCCTCCACAACCCACACCCTATACAACTTCTTCCTCCACTACACCAAAATTTCCTCATCAATTCGGGCACACCTATCAGTCAACACATAAGTAAATCCGGCAGAGTTATCGGTAGAAGTCCACGAGAATTCAGACGGCCAGGCAGTCGATCCAAAAAGACAGCCAACCTTATCGAAAACCTTACTGTCCCGGAGACACAACGGTATTCCCAGAACTTTTAACACCGCAATTCTATCGAAAGCAATATCTTGGCCATCCCACGGTTGAACAGACACCAAAACCTCTGACCATGCATCCTTCTTGAGAGATTGAAATTCATTCCTAACTGCTTTTTCTCTAAACGTAAAAAGAACAGATAGACCCCCAATATAAGAAATGGCTGCCTCCCTATGACCCAATGTAACCAGTAATTTCTTCAATCCATGGAGCTTTTGAAGATCCTTTGCAACCCCCACAACCGATCTGCCTATACAGTGCAAGGGGTACGTAAACCCATCCTCGTTAATAGCTACCACCTTCCTAGACTCAGAGCCTACATAATTAGCATGCCTTACAACATCCGCATATGACTTACACCGACCGCCCTCCGGCACAGCTCCCCTATCCCCGTAAGCTCCGCCGTTTTTGTAGACCGAGGCACTCCACCTCTCTTACCGTCCGCGTATTCCATTTTATTGTGGAACCTATCAAACTTGGCCACCATAACTGTGATCTTCTTTTCCAATATCCTAACCGAGTTCAGCACATCTAGGCTCTCCGCTATGTTCATGACTTTTTCGCTTCTCACAAAACCAAACGACTTACCCCTAACGTCGTTCCTCCTTGGCACAAAAGCATCTGTCACCTTCACAAATGGTTGGAAAGCTTTCCACAATAACAATCCGGAGACCCGATCTGGTAGATTAGTGATGAAAAAGGTCGTAGTCTTCGTCGGATCGTCATCTGCCCACCTTCTCTGTCTCTCTGACTCTCCGTCTCTCCGTTTCTCTGTCTCTCATATTTTGTTACCAGGAGCACACAAAAAACATTATGTTCAAATGGATGGGCACACAAAAAACCCGCGTTTCTCATCTTTAATATTATGTTTTTACACCAAAAATTATGTTCAAATGGAGGGGCACACAAAAACCCAGCTTCTTAAAACCAAAATCATCAACCCAACCACTTCACTTGTTAACACATCAATTCATATATAAAATAAATAATTATTTTTCTCCTTTCTTATATTCTAGCTATTAGTCTAGTTTTACAACGTTAACATCATACCCTTGGACACAATTTTTTCATTAAGACAAAATTTGATTACCAAACTTCATTTTAACATGTTTAACTAAATATTGATATTGTTGGTTTCATTCACAACCTAATAAAATGGATGAAGAATGGGGGACACGTCACAAAAGAATATTCAGTTATTCATCATAAAATACAAAATCATATATTTATTTTCAATTATGGAGCACCGTAAATTAAGATGCAACAACCATAGCCTGTCATTCGGGTTAACAATAATCGGGGTACCATAGCCTGTAACAACCATAGCCTTTAAAGTTTTCAACCGAATTCCAAATTTCCAACCCTAATATGTTTGGGTTAATCAGGATTTTGGTGTACATGATAATCAGGCTATATATTTGAGCCTATAAATTGGCTCATTGGACTGCATTACAAAGTTAAAGTTGGTTATTGGAAAAAAATGTTTATTTTGGCATATCTATATCTATACTATATATAATACATCAAATATGAGCAAATTAAGACATCCATTTTTAAGTAATTTACAACACTTAAAGCATGAGGTATATGTGTTAATAAGGGTAAACATGTCTTTTAAACACAATCCATTCAACTTACAAGTTTGGTCCCTCATCTTCAATCATATTATGTTTTTAATTTAACTTGTAAACTAGTTTTCTACCCATGATTTTTAAACGACTATAGCCTTTTCATACGTTAATATTTTTATAAACAAATTGCACCATAAAAACGAGCATTTTATTCTCTTTAATTTGGATATGATATTGTTGTAATTTTTTTTATGTTAAATAAATTAATATGTTACGTAGGTGTGTTCAGTGTCGGTTTTGATGGTTTTTAAGTTAAACTTGTAAGTCCAACTGTTATACTGATTTTTTGTCGTCTAAAACCAAACTCAACCATTGAAAGTTGAAATCGAATCGTTACTAATGACCTGGTTCCAGTTTGGTTTCACATTTTAAACTTTAATTAAAAATTTAGTTTAAAATAATTAATAATTTAAATGTACCATCATTTTTAACTAAAAACCAACATAATATGATACTTGAGATGATCATAAATAAAAAATGATAATTTTAGCCACATAAATGGTAAATATTAATGGAAGATCTAGGACGTGAAATAATTACAACAAAGATTACAAAAGAAATCATATTGCAAATTAGGTTAATTTACAGTCTTTTCTGGTTTCATATGGCCGGTTGCCGAAATAAACCGCGAACCAACCGTTCACTACGTTTTGAAAATTTTGAAACCGACCAACAAACCGAAAGTAAAAAAGAAAAAGAAAAAAGAAGTCAAAACAATGACCGATTTAAACGATTTCAAGATGTTAACCGAACCATAAACACTTATAGTTGTACGTGATTAACAGGTTCAAACACCCGCTGCATCGCGCGGGCACCCGTCTAGTAGACTATGTAATAGGCCTAGTGAAACTTCATATTTGTTTACAATGTTTAAAAGAAAAACCTTTAATAAAATCAGCACATTACCTACCTGTAGAAACTTAATCACCATTTAATACAACAGAATGAACCTGAAGAAACACTAGATGACCCCGGCAGATTAAAGCTAATCTTAGGGTTAAGTAGATGTTTCCCACCTGTTGCCAGCTTGCTGTATCCCACGGATGGCGCCATGAAGAGGTAGGTCCCAGCAAAGCCCAGTTGGACCCGCAAGACCCACCTTGAAGAGGCACGTCTGCGCAAAGACCAACTGGATCCGCAGGACCCACCATGCTCAGAGAGAAGACCTTACACGCAGTAATCCAGCTGCTCCCGCAGGAAAGCCTCCCTTGGTAAAGTACCCTGCCTGTTCCCGCAGCCGCAGATACAATCCAAGAAGGAAGGCTACCCGCACTAACAGTAAGGCTACACGCATAAGGCACTAACTCTTAATACTTCAGTAATGTCACCTGAAGGAATGAGCAGGGCGGGAATATTCCCGCCCAAAAGAGCCAGTCCGTACGCTTCTAGAAGATCTTTTGTACTATACCTACCAAGGTATGGACAAATAGACAAGATCTGACTAAAGCGACCCATGAACCAATCACAGGGTGACAGCTCACCGACAATAGTACCAGGAGGAGCACGCTCCAGTACAAAATGTCACTATCAGCCGCTGCCTACCCACCAACTCCCATCGTGGCACGAACGTAGCCCATGGTTGGTGGAAAAGGAATATTATATACAGCTGGCCGTACCTGCTTGGAAACCTACCTTCGGCTATAAATACTCCAACACCTTGGAACGGTATCATTATCTTATCATATATCATCTTCTCTAGCTATTTCTCTCAATATACACTTATATTCAGAGCAATCTAGTCTGATTCTCACGCCGGAAGGTGGTCACAAGGAGGAACCCCCCCTTCTCAGTGACGAGCTTACGGTGTCTGTTTTGCAGGTCGAGAAGAATAACCATCTTTGCCGGACCTAACCCCCGTGGGAAACATCTACTTAACCCTAAGATTAGCCTTAATCTGCCGGGGTCATCTAGTGTTTCTTCATTGGCGCCATCCGTGCATTAAGCTAGAACTTAATCTTCTTTTTCTCAGTTTTTTCAAACTTCTGGAAAGATGGTTAAGGTTACTCCGATGCCAAAGCCACCGGGTGACCAAAAAACTCCGGTAACCACAACCCCAGCTACTGGGGTGAACACCGGTGAATACACGGTTGTTACAAACACTACCCCGATTACCTAAGCCGGGGCAAGTGCAGTAAACAATCCTCTCCTTGGATTCGTTGATACCTAGTTGGGGAGACAACAGACGAGACTCCCCCAGCAAACACTTGAACAAGTTAAAGCTTGGGCGGAAGCATACCAGAAAGAATTCCAAGCTGAGTTGGACGAACGTTTACGTTCACTCCAACAGGCCAACGACAAATTCGGAAGCACTCGACAACAGCTCAACTTGAGCAATGATTGCGAGTATTCGGATGATGAAGATTGGGAAGAATCTGACAGTGACGCAAACCCTCGTCATAAGGCGAAAGGTAAGCGTAAAGAAGCAGACTTCCACTCGAGAAGAAATTTCGAGGGAACCTTCAAACCAAAGAACACGGGGGGAAACCCACGGGACATTGCGGAAGCAATCGCCCCAAAGAGTGCCAAACAGATGTCCAACATAGGCACTTACGATGGCATATCTGACCCGGACGATCACTTGAACAGATTTATAGCGGGGGCAACCGTCAGTAATTGGACGGAACCCACATGGTGTTACATGTTCCAAATGACGCTCGTCGGGGCAGCCAGAGCGTGGTTCGATCGTCTACCGGTCCACCACATCTACGATTGGGCAGACTTCCAGCACAAATTCAGCCAGCACTTCAGTCAACAAAGAAAATATACTGAAGAGCAATGGACGATCCTCAAATGCATCCGGGAAGAAGACGAATCTTTTCTAGACTTCATCACTCGCTTCAACTCAAAAAAGCTAAGTCTAAGCGCTATTAGCGAAGATCTTGTTCGCGCCGCTTTTATCCAGGGCGCTGAGTACCCAGAGCTCATCCGCACCTTGACAGGTAAAGACGGCATGCCACCCACGTGGGATGCCATCATGACGGCAGCTAAACGCTTTGCCGAAACGGAGAGGCAACTGGGTAGAGATCTTCCCCAGAGCACAAACCTCTACACTCAGAGAACAAGAGAAAGTAATGTCCTTACCGCCCGACAAAACAAAAAGAGGAAGCTTGGTATTTGGCAGTCAAGGGTAAACTTTGACACCTCATCCAACTCTCGCCCTCTCTTAGGCGGAAAGGACAACATGCAGTCGTCGAACCGAAATCCCAGATGGACGCCACTCACCAAAAGCGTCATCGAGATATTTTCCACCGAGAGGATCCCATGGCCAAAGGCTCCAATAATCCGACAGCGTCAATACGCTGATCAGAGCAAATCCTGTGACTTCCACGGGACAAAAGGCAACACCACTGAGGAATGCATATCCTTGAAGGATGTCGTTGAAACGTTCGTCAGAGATGGAAAACTCACACACCTCGTGGCGTAATGGGTGTTGAGCAGGCTAACGCGTGTAGAACCCCAGTTGGGGAAACAACTACAACACGTGGGTAAAACTCTGCAACTTCAATGTCGGAGACTACATACCGCGTAACAACGAGACTTCGAACCAGGAGCGCCCAGGAAAGTTGGCCCCGGTCTGGGAAAGGGCCATACATAAAGTTCTGGAGAAGGGCGTATACCGGCACGAAAGGCTCGATGGCACCCCCATCCCAATAACATGGAATGGAGCTCAATTACGCAGATGCTACATGTAGATCAATTCCAAAATTGTAAAGAAAAGGCCTAGAGCCACTTCTAATGGAAATGATTCTCCTTATCACATTGATGCTGATAGCCGTACCTTTATACTTATGAACTGACCACACTGATATGCCGGTATTCACCGCATAAATAAGTGAGGAATTCGTTGCGTGTTGAAAGCGGCACAACCCGCATAAACACAAATACACTTATGATCTGACCACACTGATATGCCGGTATTCACCGCATAAATAAGTGAGGAAGTCGTTGCGTGTGGAAAGCGGCACAACCCGCATAAACACAAATACAGTAAAAACTTCTAAGGAAAAGATGAGGAAAACCTTCACGCACGTCAGAAATAGATGAAGTTTGGTCATCCCACTAAGTGAAAGTGACGGTCTTACCCGCACAATCATGATAGAGGAAACAGAACATTAACCTATTATCTGACACGCGTCGAAAGGTTAACTTATTCGGAACACTTAGAAAATTTCTAAGGAGAAGATGAGGAAAACCTTCACGCAGGTCAGATATAGGTGAAGTTTGGTCATCCTACTAAGTGAAAGTGACGGTCCTACCCGCACAATCATGATAGAGGAAACAAAACATTAACCTATTATCTGACACGCGTCGAAAAGTTAAACTTATTCAATACACTTAGAAAATTGCAAAGTTAAACTAAAATATGCATGAGCAAATCATATAATGTTTATAAGGCAAGGCAATTGCTAAGTTAAACTAAAATATGCATGAGCAAATCATATAACGTTTATAAAGCAAGCCGTTAAGTGAAAGTGACGGTCCTACCCGCACAAACATTTATATTCACATTAAAAGCTGTTCAAACATTACAAAATGGCCAGGTATCTACCCGCCTACAAAAAATACAAATCTGTCCTAACGGTTGGAAGGAATCTCAAGATTCAAGCTTCGGGACCACTTCCTCCAAACCCACTTGAACCCGCACCATCGGTCGGCTGCGGCGGTTCGAGGAAAGCTTTGAGAACAGCTAGCCCGTCATCAGCGGCAGCAACTTCATTAATCTTCTCCACAACCGGATGCGAGAAGGCAGCATACTGGTTCACAGCTTGGTCATAGGCAGCTTCAGTGTTAACATCGCGTAAAGGAAATCTGGAAGGCGGGATGCCTTTCTCTGCAAATCCTAGACCAAGCAAGAAGCCAGCTTTCTCCCCATCCTCATGAGAAGCGTTGAGGGCTGCGCTCATGGCATCGTCATAAGATGTGTTCGCGAAAATCCGATGCACAACCTACAATAAAAAAAATATATAAAAAACTTTTCTAAGTATAAAGAAAAGCGCAAAGCAAAGAAATTATGGAGCTACGCGTACCTGCGGCAACGTTTCTCGTAGAAGCCAGTCCTTATTGGATAGAGCATCTTGAAGGGTAGCTTGAGCTTGATCGCGGGCGCGTTCGGCTTCATTCTTGTTGAGGTTGGCAAGCAACACGTCCTTGGCAGCAGCCTCTTCAACGCCTTTAAGCTTGCGCTCAGTGCGATCAAGCACAGCCCTCTGATCCAAGAGCTCCTGTAGCTTCTTCGCATCTTCTAAAGCCAAAGCCTCATGAGCCTGCTGAAGCTTCTCCAGTTTGGCTTTAAGCTCTTCATTCTCAGCGCGCAGAGGCTCAGCAACGGCTTCAGCTTTGGTGGCCCTTTCGGTGGCATTACGCGCAGTTTCCTTAGCCAACCTAAGCTGTTCGTTAACAGCTTGGGTAGCCTTGGAACGGGCCTCGGCCTCAAGGTCCTTGAAGGCCTTCTCTTTCTCCGCAGCGATGGCGGCAAGCCTCTTGTTTTCCTCCCGCAGCGATCGCGCCTGAGCCACCTCCAGGCTACGCGCAGTCTTTAACTTGTTGTTTTCACGACAAAGTAACTCGACACGCGGCTGCATCCGGGCGAGAAGGATTCGAAGCTCATTAGACAACCTACCCTCCTGGTAGCTAGCCATTGCCTCCCCCAATGCACCGCTTGGAGCGGCATGGCGCGCCCAGTCGATGCAGTCCGCAGCCGTCCTTAGAGTTGTTCCCCGGCGGATATTCCACCTTGGAGCATACACCTCATTGGAATCCGAAACTGCAAAAACAAAAAACAGTTAGGAAAAAATGATAAGAATGGATAATAGGCCAAAATAACCCCACGCACCTGTAGGGTCGATAACAGGCCGATAGCCGCTAAACCCATCACCTGAACCTAAAGGATATCCATCCAAGAGGTCAAGGAGATGGGAAGGAGGCAAAGGTTGGACTCCCTCATCAACAGAGGTAAGTCTAGAGGTTCCAACTGTAAACATACCTGGAGAACTGGCCCCAACAGAGGTAGTCGCTGACGCCAAATGCGACAATGCAGAAGCCATTGAGGTAGACACCATCGGAGATGAACTCATTTTAGATGAACTCATAACCGTGGTAGCAGCCGCAGATGAGCTCGCGGAAAATGTCACCGCCGGTCCGGTGAAGGATGTAGTAAAGATGGCACTGACGGCCGGCAGAGATGACGTCATAACTGCAACAGTTGCTTCAACAGTATGAGCAACTGAACCAGCACCAGAAACAGGCACAGCCGCCTGGGTCATCGCCTCAGATAGGTTGACCAAACCTATCGTCGTAGGTCCTGAACCGCTTCCTCCCGCACCGCTCTCGAAAGCGGATAAGTCCACTCCTGCATGAAGAAACAAAAGATATTAAAAACAAAGGCAGAAGGAAATGCGGAAAAGATGAACAAAAAATATACTTACTGGCTTTCTTGATCCTGAAAGACCTGATAGGCGGAGATAGACCCGATGGGACTGGTCCTCTTCACGCCAGTCACCTGCGCAAAGCTTGGTGGCTCGGAAGTGACAGTTGTCTCAACCTCTGAGACAATGGTCTCGTCACCACCACCAAGGTTCCCCGCCGCCTCCTCACTTTCAGTCTCGGAATCAGACTGATTCCCCAGGTCGACGACGGAAGCAACCTTCGCCTTGCCCTTCACGCCAGCAGCCTTCTTCTTCCTCACAAAAAAGGTCCATCTGCGGATCCCTCATCAGAAGATGACAAAATCAGAGGAATTCCAGCAGAAGTTTGAGCATGAAGAGGACGAGGATTAAAGAACTCCTTACATGGCCGGGTGGCGCTCAAAATCTCGTGGCCTGGCAGATAGACCTCTACAAATTTATCCGCCGTTTGCTCCAAAATGGGCAACTCGTTCTCATCGAGATCACGAGTACCCAACTGTGCGGGACCACCAGTCTCCCGCGGATACAAGAGCGACTGTAAGTCGTTCCCCTCTGAAATAAAAAAGATAACAATGTTAGAAGAAAAACCCTAAACCAACACAAAAGACGGAGCATACCGTAAGGAATAGAGCTCAAACCGTATTCAAGGACGATGGGTATTTGCGGCGTCCCAGACCCGGCATCCTTCCACACGCAGCGATAAACCGGAGTCTGGATCTGGGAGATCTTGGCGAACCATTCCGTCTCCTGGTAATTGGAGGCGTGAAGGTTAGGGAGTGCCCTCCCATTCTTGAACGTCATCGCGATGGGGACGACGCGAGCGGAGATGTAGAAAAACTTCCGCTTCCAAGAAAGAAGACTACGCTCGGTAGCGCAGATCTTCAACCCCTTGATCCGAGTAACAAGGGTATACCAACCCTGGATGCACCTCCAAGTGTAGAAGGTCATCAGACGGTCGACGCGGGGCTCGATGCCCAAAATACGGCACACCCATTTGAAATGGCGAACTTTAGCAATCGCCATTGGGTGCACCTCCGTCAAATGCACACAGTGTTCCTCCAAAACACGGTATACGAACTTCGTTAATGGGAATCTTAGATTCCCATATATGAAGAACGAGGCGTAAACCCCTATCTTGCCCTTAGGGGCATCGTACACCGTCTGGTTGGGCTCCGGAAACTCTGGCTCATACGGCTCCAGCATGAACTTCTTGACGATGTAATGGTACACATCGGCAGAGAGAGTACACTGGCACTCGCCAGCAGTACTCTTGTCGTCCTTATCGGACGTAGACGTCGGGTTCTCGAGGTAAACGTCAGACTCCTCGACGTTAATCTCGGGATCATGAGTAGAAGACATTTTTTAAAAGTTAAAGTAAGCGGTTTCAGAAGAATGCTCGCCGGAAAAGATGAGTATTCGCCAGAAATCACTTAAGAAAAGAAGAGTGAAGTGAAGGTATGGGATGAGATGCACCCTCTCCCCCTTATATACTCATCGCAATGAATGCGATGAATTTAATGCGGAGGAGAGAGAGAGAGCGCAGGTGCAATGAAACGGCGACACGTGTGGATAAAGCAAGCTGGCAACAGGTGTCGGAATGGCGCGTGACATGAAACTCGCGCCCATGCGCCTGAAAAAGCATCCTGATTGACCACATGCTGTCACGTCGTCACAACTTCCTGCACGTCCTGAAACCGTCAGAAGACGCTAACGTCCCTTCAGCCGTTTGGATTGTCCTTATTATTTCACCAACTCTTCGAATTTCAGAAAGATTCAAAAAGATTCAAAAATAAGAGGGAATATACCCCCTTACCTTGGAAATCAAGAAACCATAAAACAAGTGCGGGTACAGTGTCAAGGCGAAACCCTTCACATACTTAGCACTTGCAGGGAATTGAAGCCAAGAGGATACCTTGGAAAACAAGGAACCATAAGACAAGTGCGGGTACAGTGTCAAGGCAAAACCCTTCACATACTCAACACTTGCAGGGAATTGAACCCAAGATGGATCTTATGAATCATGCTTGCGGAAAGGGAAATAACACCCCCGCATGGCGGGAACGTTGAGAACTAGATTGTTTGAAGCTTCAAGGTGGAATTGGTTGTTTAACATAACTGATCACTATGTCTAAAACTACCAGTACCTCGTGGAAAATCTATACAAGTGAAACTCAACGCTCTCGACTTGCGAAGAGGTTACACACCTACCCGCATCATATCCAAAGATCAGGCAGAAAAAATCAGGAATTTTCTGCAAGTGACATTAGGAAAACCGCGGGAAGAATCCCCACGGAGAACCTTAAAAAACGAAAACCCCTCTTTAAAACCCATTGCTTAAAGTCCAAAAGTTCCCCTCATTAACAATTCATGAGAAGAACAATGGACTGGGGGGACTTGAAGAGGTAGGTCCCCGCAAAGCCCAGTTGGACCCGCAAGACACACCTTGAAGAGGTACGTCTGCGCAAAGACTAACTTGATCCGCAGGACCCACCATGCTCAGAGATGAAGACCTTACACGCAGTAAGCCAGCTGTTCCCGCAGGAAAGCCTCCTTGGTACAGTACCCTGCCTGTTCCCGCAGCTGTGAGTACAAGCCAAGAAGGAAGGCTACCCGCACTAACAGTAAGGCTACACGCATAAGGCACTAACTCATACTTCAGCAATGTCACTTGAAGAAGGAATGAGCAGGGCGGGAATATTCCCGCCCAAAAGAGCCAGTCCGTACGCTTCTAGAAGATCTTTTGTACTATACCTACCAATGTATGGACAAATAGACAAGATCTGACAAAAGCAGCCCATGAACCAATCACAGGGTGACAGCTCACCTACAATAGTACGAGGAGGAGCACGCTCCAGTACAAAATGTCACTATCAGCCGTTGCCTACCCACCAACTCCCATCGTGGCACGAACGTAGCCCGTGGTTGGTGGAAAAGGAATATTATATACAGCTGGCCGTACCTGCTTGGAAACCTACATTCGGCTATAAATACTCCAACACCTTGGAACGGTATGATCATCTTATCTTCTCTAGCTATTTCTCTCAATATACACTTATATTCAGAGCAATCTAGTCTGATTCTCACGCCGGAGGGTGGTCACAAGGAGGAACCCCCCCCCCCCCCTTCTCAGTGACGAGCTTACGGTGTTTGTTTTGCAGGTCGAGAAGAATAACCATTTTTGCCGGACCTAACCCTCGTGGGAAACATCTACTTAACCCTAAGATTATCCGTAATCTGCCGGGGTTATTTAGTGTTTCTTCAGAACCTCAACAGAATATGTAATTACCATTTTATAAAACAAACCACAATCTCAAAGGTATCGACCAATCATATCAACTAAAAAAAATTCAAATAAAAACTCAATGTTCCAAACCAAAATTATAATAGGAAAAAAAACAATAAAAATAAGTGTTTTAAGTTTTAACAATCTTCAAGAGACGGTTGACATTGCTACCTTCATGTTCGTTCGTTCATTTCCAATGTCATGTTATAATAAAAAAGATATTAACAAAATAGGCTTTAATTAGAATAGTTAGATAAAACATGATCAAACATTACAAATGCTTTGTGTATTGCCATTGTTACGTTTGTGTAAACAATGCAATTTTCAAAACTTAATAACTAAAGTTATAATAATGAAAAATGACAGGTACTATCTGTGTAACTAACTTGTATTCTAAATCACAAAATTTGCGCAACTTGTATCAACCGTTCACCACATGCCGGTCCCTAAAGAAGTGTACAAATTTAATAAGTCAAAATCGATTTTAATTCCTCCTCTATAGAAGGATCTACAAACCCTATGCTTAGTCTTTTGTACTCACATGCATTCACCATTCATTTCATCATCTCATTTGATCGTCTGTAAGCTAGCTCTGGTCTTGTGTGACAATGGCGGACACGGAGACGTTTGCGTTTCAAGCGGAGATCAACCAGCTGCTGAGTCTCATCATCAACACCTTCTACAGCAACAAGGAGATCTTTCTACGCGAGCTCATTAGTAACTCATCCGATGTAAGTCTTCTTAATGCTTATATATTGATCAACTTCAACTTCTGTTTCTTAATTGATTCTATCGTAAAGTCATTGAAAACGTTACATAATGCTTGATTAATACAAAACGTTGTTGTTATTGTTATTGTTATGTAAGAAACAATTATATATATCCTATCGGAGCAATGGTTATACTTACGAGTGTAAACTAGCCAAGCCGAGCGGCTTGGTTTGAGTTGAGTTCGGCTTGTGAGTCAGGCTCGGCTTGCGAGTCCTTTTCTAAAGCTCGGGCTCGTTTAATTTTTATTAGTTAATTTATATAGGCAAAGCTTAAAAACACGCAAGGCTCGACAATCCTAAACAAGCTTCCCGTACAGCTCACTTCGAGCTTTTTAGCTTGTGAGCGTCTCTGCTCTCGTTTACACACCTATTTATATGTCTGATTAATCTCACTGGATGCTTTAGCATTGAAGATAAATACACCATCTTCTTCTCTTTTCAACCTTTATTGAATAATTGATGACTTTTTATGTGCAGACATTTGTTTATCTATTTAAACATTCACTGTATGGTTTGATATGTATTTGTAAATAAACTTTTCAATAGAAGCATGTTAGAGACTGATAATTTAAGTACCTTAGTGAATCAATGAGTGTTTTTTTTTTTGCCACCTCATCAAGTCAAAAATTATCAAAGTAATGTTGCTAATGCTTTGGTAGTTAACGTGTTTCGATGACAATCCATGTGCCTATAGGAAAATCTATGCATTATATATAGCAGCTATACGCCTATACTAATAAGCGTTAATATGGTGTCTTTCTATCTGATTAACTAATAGATTCCTCGGTTTGCATAATCTTTTCACCATATGGTTCTTTAAACTTCAAGAACCATTAATCTGTTATAATATTGCTAAACAGAATAATTTGTATGCCATTTTAGGCTCTGGATAAAATTCGTTTTGAAAGCTTGACCGACAAGAGCAAGCTAGATGGACAACCAGAGCTTTTCATCCACATTATTCCTGATAAGACCAACAATACATTGACCATCATTGACAGTGGAGTTGGAATGACCAAAGCTGGTGAGACATAAATCTAATACAGTATTTAGCCCTTGTTATATTACACAGAAAGATGTTATATTACTTATAACAATATATTAATATGTTTTATACTTTTTATAGATTTGGTGAACAATCTTGGTACCATTGCAAGATCTGGCACCAAAGAGTTCATGGAAGCAATAGCTGCTGGTGCTGATGTTAGCATGATTGGACAGTTTGGTGTTGGTTTCTACTCTGCGTATTTGGTTGCTGATAAAGTTGTGGTAACAACCAAACACAATGATGATGAACAGTACGTCTGGGAGTCGCAAGCTGGTGGATCTTTCTCTGTTACTAGAGACACTTCTGGTGAAACCCTTGGCAGAGGAACCAAAATGACACTGTACCTAAAAGAAGACCAACTAGAATACCTTGAGGAACGCAGGGTCAAAGATTTGATCAAGAAACACTCTGAATTCATCAGCTATCCGATATCTTTATGGATTGAGAAAACCACCGAAAAAGAAGTTTCTGACGATGAGGAAGAGGAAGAAAAGAAAGAGGAAGAAGGGAAAGTGGAGGAAGTTGATGAAGAGAAAGAGAAGGAAGAGAAGAAAAAGAAGAAGATCAAGGAAGTGTCACACGAATGGGATTTGGTTAACAAACAAAAGCCCATTTGGATGAGGAAACCCGAAGAGATCACCAAAGAAGAATATGCTGCGTTTTACAAGAGTCTGACCAACGACTGGGAGGATCATTTGAATGTAAAACATTTTTCGGTTGAAGGTCAGTTGGAGTTCAAAGCCATTCTCTTTGTCCCCAAACGGGCTCCGTTCGACCTCTTTGACACAAAGAAGAAACCAAACAATATCAAGCTTTATGTCCGAAGAGTCTTTATCATGGACAACTGTGAAGAACTCATTCCTGAATATTTGAGTTTTGTTAAGGGTATCGTGGATTCCGAAGATCTTCCTCTTAACATCTCTCGTGAGATGCTGCAACAAAACAAGATTCTGAAAGTGATTCGCAAGAATTTGGTCAAGAAATGTATCGAGCTGTTCCAGGAGATTGCTGAGAACAAAGAGGATTACAACAAATTCTATGAAGCTTTCTCTAAAAACCTTAAGCTAGGAATCCATGAAGATACTCAAAACAAAACCAAACTGGCCGAATTGCTAAGGTACCATTCAACCAAAAGTGGTGATGAGATGACCAGCTTGAAAGACTATGTGACTAGAATGAAAGAGGGTCAAAGTGATATTTACTACATCACTGGTGAAAGCAAGAAGGCAGTTGAGAACTCACCCTTTTTAGAGAAACTGAAGAAAAAGGGGTATGAAGTGTTGTACATGGTGGATGCGATCGATGAGTATGCAGTGGGTCAGTTGAAAGAATTCGATGGAAAGAAGCTGGTTTCTGCAACGAAAGAAGGTTTGAAACTTGACGAAAGTGAAGATGAAAAGAAGAAAAAAGAAGCTTTGAAGGAGAAATTTGAAGGTCTATGCAAAGTGATGAAGGATGTGTTGGGCGACAGGGTCGAAAAGGTGATTGTTTCAGACCGTGTGGTGGATTCGCCTTGCTGTTTGGTTACTGGTGAGTACGGGTGGACTGCCAACATGGAAAGAATCATGAAAGCACAGGCTTTAAGGGATTCAAGCATGGCTGGTTACATGTCAAGCAAGAAGACAATGGAGATCAACCCTGAGAACCCGATAATGGAGGAACTGAGGAAGCGGGCTGATGCTGACAAGAATGATAAGTCTGTTAGGGATTTGGTGATGCTGCTGTTTGAGACATCATTGTTGACTTCTGGTTTTAGTTTGGATGACCCGAACACGTTCGGTAACAGGATCCATAGAATGTTGAAGCTCGGTTTGAGCATTGATGAGGACGGTGGCGATGGTGACATTGACATGCCTGCTCTTGAAGAAGGTGATGCAGAGAGCAAGATGGAGGAAGTTGATTAGGTTTGAAAAATTATGTTTGGAGTTATTTTGTTGCAGTTAGGAGTTGAAATTTTATGAACCATAATGTTATTCTTGATCAAATAACTTGTTTGGAAAATTAGTTTTGTTATGACAGTTTTCTTCAACTTGGATGTCATGTTTGTGAAGTGTGTATAGTACAAGGGGTTGGGATGAAAATAACTTTTTAACAAGTTTATTGGAAGAGGAAGGTATCCATATTCCATCCCAATGGTCCCATATAAGAAGCGTGCAAAACTTATAAAACATGATTCCATCATTTGTTAACTTTCTTTATTAAATAACTGAAGATTTGTGAAACAAGATAGTTAAAGAAAAAGATAAACATGATGAAAAGATAACTCAAAAGTAAAAAAAGATAAACTAGATATTTTGAAAATAACTAAATAGATAAATCATAATTTGAAATTTTGAATTAAAAATCTTCTTGTTGATCCATATCTTGTGTAGGGCTGGCAAGTTGGGTAGCTGTTTAAAAACATAAAAAAAATAAGTGTTAAGCGAGTCGTTTTTATGTTTGATGATTTTGTTAATCACGTCGTCTCTGGTATGCGATAAAACACGATTTGTCAACCTTGCGCTCCCGCGTAATTTTCCATTGTTTACTAACATGATGATTTGCTCCCTTTTCTATTAATCTAACAAAATCAAGAAGAAAAATATTTTTCCGATACACACCTTTCTTACCATTGTATGTACGCACAACTTTTTTTGTAAAAAAAACAGTGACAACATTCACTCACCACCATTTCACCATCATCGAAGCCACCTTTACATAATGGTCTTACTCATCCTTAGTCCCTTATGACACATTCGTGAATTCGTCATCTCCCCATTATTCTAAGATCTCGGTAATTTAGTCCCAACATCAATGAAAAATTGTATTAGAAACATGGGCAATGTGGCTTTTTAGTTTTCACCTCTTATAAAACAAATTGTACCGTAGTGATATTAGTTGGGTTTTCGTTTCATCCGAATAAATCTCAAACTAAATAACTCATAAATTAAAATTACTATTGTCAGATTCTTATGTTTATTATTTTTCCTTAAGATTAAGGTTAAAGAGTATATTTGTATGGACCTATAAATCATCAACTAATGAACTATTAATAAAAGCAAACATGCTATCATGATTAAATCTATAAATGTCATGAATTTTAAATCAAACACGTTAATTAAACCGATAAATAAATAAAAAGCATATATTTTATATGTTTAAAATAAGACATTCACCAATATAATGTTTTTTTTTGTTAAAATATGTATATTTTACTCTTATTTATGCATATTTTTCATCAATTATTTTACCCTTTTTTAGTTAAAAAAAACAATGAAAACGATGTATACTTAAATGTCACCAAGGGTAATTGTGGGCCACTTATCAGTTATTTGTTAAATTAATTACATAGATTTTTAATCAATTACATATAAGGTCCATGTTTAATCATAACTTTATGACTTTGGTTCATAAATTTCATTAATTGCAAATTTAACACACTTGTTTGCTTAAATATAACATGGACGGTATAGGTTGTGGATTTAAAATACCAAATAACTATAGATTAAAAATAAAAATGAGAATACTTAAGCATTAAAAATTAAAAAATCATGAAAATTCGTTATCTTCTTTCACCTTATTATTTCGTGACAACGTGCCCACCATATCCACCATATTCCATATCAAAGAAATACACTAACAAAAAATATAAAATCGTTCTTTCTAGATGGTTTACTTGATACAAAAGCTAATAAAACATTAGTTTATATTCACCACTAATATACTAACCACACGCCATTAAAATTAAAATATTAAAATGATCATATGAGGGGTTATACAGAGTCGTACCAATATTATAGCTTCTAACCACACATATCATAATGTTTATACAAGTCATCTTAGTCGGTGCTCTTACAAATCATACGGGTCATATCATGTCAGATTGACAACCACCCTAAGAAAAAACAAAGAAATAGCAGAAGTCAGAATAAGCACCACAAGTGAAACCACTTACACTCTGTTCTCAAGTTTCATTTAATGAGAGAAAAGAAATGATTTGGAATGATTTGAATAAATTTTGTGTTCCAGAGTTTTTTTAAAGGAGAGAAATGAAGAGATGGGGAGAGGAGCGGAGGAGTTTTTAGTATATATTTATTTCTTTCCAAATTGAAAAGATTTAAAGACAAAGAAAGAGATTAAGATCAGGTTAATATTCAATTTCATTTTTATCCCTTTCAACAAAATGGCAGGTTGTCGGATCAGGTTAATATTCAATTTCATTTTTATCCCTATCAACAAAATGGCGGGATTGCCTCCTACAACCCGCCATTTATTCAACAAAACTTCCATGACATCTCCTATAAATCGCAGTCTCCCAACTCCTTCTCTGCCATTCATTGCTTCCACCATTGTTGAACCTGTTTCATTGCTTCCACAGGTAACATCTTTCTTTGCTTTTATATAAATCATCCACCACGATTGCATCGTCTATGACCTTTTTATGTGTGTTTAACCAACATTTTTTTGTCATAATTGCTTATTTCAATTCAATCTCACATCAATTTAATATGCTTTTGAAACTATATGTAACCCTAATTTAAAAAAGAACAAGTTTTTTTTTTTGTAAATTGTTTATTTTGGGGCAATCATAATTTATATTACTCATTCTATTCGGCTTAATTGAAGTGATATTGGGCTAAGAAACTTCTGTTAGCCTTAATATAAATATTGCGTATACTATTATTTATATTTTTACCCAAAACACAATTTGCAATGAGTTTTTTATTTTTGTTTTGTTTCCATACAATTGAAGTGATAGTGGGCTAAGAACTCTTGTTAGGAACCAAACCGTTAGTAACGATTCGGTTTGATTCGCTTAAAACTTGAATGGTTCGGTTAATGAAGAATAAAAATCATTACAAACGGTTTGGCTTAAAAACCGTCATAACTGAACCGTGAACACTCTAGTGTTTGCTACCGTGTATATTTTTGCCTTTATTCATCTAGTATTTTGTTGTTCAAATATACATGTGTTTTACATTTATTATATATTTGTAGCTATTCAAGTTAGTGGTTTTTGTAGTATTGCGTATTTTTAGATTGAGTTTATTTAGTTTCAGTTTGTTGTCAACTGAAATTGTTGTTTGTGTGTTTATTTTCTTTATTCATGTTGTTATGTAATGGGTTCACTAAGTTGTTACTAGGACTTGTCTATTTTGTTGTTTTGAAGTTCTCTTTCTTAAATATACAAATAATTGAGTCACTTTTTTTTGAAGTAGATTAACATAAGTAGGCAATTAGATTATTACATAAGTGTTTTAAGCATATTTTCTGAGCTCTGTTTCTGTTTGTTTTAAGCATGTTTTTTTGAAGTAGATTAACATAAGTAGGCAATTATGTAGGAAATTTGATGGATAATCAAATACGCAAGGTAGTTGAACTTGTGCGAGCCAGACAACTGCAAGCAGCTCACTTGATTTGCTTATTGGTGGCTTTCGTTGCACTACGTAGGCTGAAAACCAGAAATCGTGTTAATTTACCTACTAGAGATGAAATTTTACAAAGACGATATGTACGAGAAGAGATGTTACACGACCTTTTAAATGGCGGTAAATGTCGTAACCTTATTCGCATGAGTGAGAAAGCTTTTATGACATTGTGCAGTATCTTAAAGCGTGATGGTGGACTTCAAGCTACTCAATGCATATCAGTTGAAGAGCAAGTTGCAAGTTTTTGCATACTGTAGGTAATGATTTGAGAAATCGGTTGACCTCTTGGATATATCGTCGTTCCGTATCAACAACTAGCCGTTGCCTTCATAGAGTTTTGAAAGCGATTATATCATTAGAAGGACGTTATCTTCAACAACCTAAAGGTGAAATTGTCCCGAAAGCAATTCAAGAAAAAAAATAGATTTTGTCCTTTCTTTAAGGATTGCATCGATGCAATTGATGGAACACATGTTCGCGTCAAAGTACCTAATAAGGATGCTCCTAGATATCGTGGGCGTAAGGGATACCCGGCAATAAATGTACTCGCTGCTTGTACATTTGACTTAAAATTTACATATGTGCTAACTGGATGGGAGGGTACAGCATCAGACTCTAGAATTATAAAGAACGCGTTTACTAGAGATGATAAATTAGTAATTCCAACAGGTAATATCGTAAAACGAAAATAATTAATTGTGTAATTATTAATTATATTACTAATTGCAACTTGTTTATAGGTAGATACTATTTAGTAGACGCTGGTTTACCTCATACGAGTACCTTAATGGCACCATATAGAGGTGTTAGGTATCATTTGAAAGAGTATTCCGCTCGTGCCCCTCAGAATGCAAAGGAGTTGTTTAACCTTCGTCATGCATCATTACGTAACGCAATTGAACGAGCATTTGGTGTCTTAAAAAAGAGGTTTCCTATTATTAGAAGTACAACAGAACCATTTTACCCTTGCGAAACACAGTATGAGATCTTTTTGGCATGCTGTATTTTACACAACTTTTTACTAGAGGAAGATCGTGACAAAGATCTTGAAGATGATGTCATACAAGAAGTGTTATGCGGACCACAAGAGGAAGAACGCCAAAATACAAGAGACATACGTGAAGGAAGTACCGAATGCGAACAACTAAGGAACTCAATTGCAACTAACATGTGGACTAACTATATGATGTGTCCAAACAATGAAATTGATATGTCAAAGTAGTTTTAGGATATTACATCATAGAATTTCAATTTTATTTTGTATTGACTTTTATGGTTTTAATTCGTTTGTGGTCTGGTTATTTATTAATTATTTGTGTGTGTGTGCATATAGTAATTCAAATTTAGCATAAGCAACCATATATATATATATATATATTTACGTATGTGATTTCTCTTTATGTTACCATGTAGAAAGTTATAATGAGCATACACGAGATAACCTTAAAGAAGGAAATACTAAAGTGGACGGAAAATATGGATAATGCATTCATACAAGCCATGTTAACGCAACAGGATAAAGGCAATAGGATTAATGGAAATTTTACTACAAATGCATACAACAATATGGTTGAGGAGCTGAACACAAAGCTTCAAATGAATTTCTCAAAAAAACATTTAAAGAATCGATTAAAAATGTTGAAAGAGCGTTTTTCTCAAGGTATGATTTGTTTCGTGGAACGTCATTGTGTGGGTTCTCGTGGAATTCGACTACTCGATTAATTGAAGCAGAGGATGAAGTCTGGAAAAGATTAATAGAGGTATGCTTTAATTTAGGGGTTTTATTTTTGTTCATTATTCGGGTTGTTCAGTTGGGTTATATAGGTTGGGGTGTAAAATAAATTAACGCCAAGACTGATCCATGTTCAAGCGGGTTGATTGGATTTCGGTTAAATGGATCGGGTTATAGTAGGCCGGTTTTTGATCAACAAATAAAAAAAATCTAAAAAGTTGACATAGTAGATCAATAGATATTAAAAATAAACATGCGTGCTGTAGTTTGTGTTGGTTGTTTACGGGTTAGGATAGATCGGGTCTCGGGTCACCTCGGTGAGTTCAGCCTTATCAGTTCTACAATGCACTTGAGTATGTTCTGCTTGATGTTTATATGCACCACTAGCGGTTAATAAGTGTGCATAGGCCCAGATCACTGCGATCATTAAAAGAAGCGTGAACAGCTCCAATATTGACAATTGTTTTGCCTGAAACTGTTTCAGGTACTGTTTTCCAAACAGAAATTAGATCACATATAAATTAATCTAAATTTAATGTACTTCAATCGGATTAAATGATTATACTAACCTGAGAGAATGTGACAAAAAGAATTAGCATTGGTATGCCAAATTTAACACACATTCCAACCTATAAACAAATTGAGTAAAGTATTAAGCTTTTATGCCAAAAACAATACATGGTTGACTTTCAAAGTCAACTGTTTGAACCTAGCCTGATCCCGAACACGAGCATTACTTATGAACCTTGGGCTAGCTCGAGGGAGACTAAACTAACGTATTGTTTATATATTTATTAATATACATAAAATTATGATAAAAAGTAATTTTGTTTAATAAACAAGCTAGGTCTTAGCTTGACTTTTCATACTGTAATTGGCTTGTGAGCCCATTAATTTATATAACTTTAAATAACTTTTGTCTAATATATTAAATATATGTTTCTATACACAATATTATTATAAAAGTAAATAAATGATATATATTATGTTATATTCAAAATTAAAACTAATTATCTTGATTTTGTTAAACAGTCGAAGCCTGATGTTGCAGTGTTGAAGATAAAGAAAGTATCAAACTTTAATGAAATGCTAGAACTTTTTGCAAGGGACAGGGCATCCGGTGCACAGGCTGAAACTGCTAAAGAGAGAAATGCCCGATTGCAGAGGAATGACAACGTTAACTTAGAAACAATTCCAGAAGTAGATGATTTCTTAACTACAAATGATGTAATATTGTAGAGCCAGTATAATAATAATGATGATGTTCAAATAGTGCATCCTACTTCTCCTCTACATGAGCATTCTTCAAGTGCAAAGAAATTTAGGAGTAGAAAAAGAAAAGTTGAACAAGAAGAAGAAGATCTAAGCACTATGATTATGAAAAATGTTGGTAGCGTGGCTAATGCTATT
Organism: Bidens hawaiensis; assembly: GCF_021521415.1. Lineage (NCBI taxonomy): Eukaryota > Viridiplantae > Streptophyta > Magnoliopsida > Asterales > Asteraceae > Bidens > Bidens hawaiensis. The sequence continues at coordinate 90,452 of NW_027494054.1, forward strand.
TTAGAAGGCAATAAATTACTAGAAAGTGTTTTTCATCAAGAGTACACGGGTGAAGAAATTTACAATGCATTGGAGCCGATGGGTTTGGAATACCATGAAATACGAAGAGCTTTAAGGTACTTGGTGGCCAACCAAGCAGACACAAGGGCGTTATTTAGTTGTCCTCCCCAGGTTCGGTTGGGTTTACTAAGAGATATGATGGGTTCCGGTAACTAAGCGAGTTTAAGATGCAGTTTATTTAGTTGAATTTTTTTATTAAATAACTGTGCATTTATGACTTTTATTTCTTTGTCGGATATTTTACTATTTGTGTTGGATCTTGGGATATTTCTTTGTCAAATTCTCAAGTTAATTTTTTTCTCTTTTGTCTGCAGTGCTGTTAGAACTTTAATAATATTTATCTATATTTTTGTTTTATATAACTACTTTATTCAAGAGCAGAGTTCTGGTGCTGCCAAAGACAGTCAATCCAAATGCTTAACATGCCCATATTGTTTCAACTGTGGATAAGTTGCTTTTTCATCAAAAGTAATCATAAAAACAAGATGTAAAGGTTCATGTATATCATCAGTGTACTGAGTACACTGACGAAGAATAATGCTTAATACTAAATCACATCTTGATAATGGAAGCAGATTTTTACTCCAGCTGGGACTCTTAAGTGATCAATTTTACTAAAGGGCGTAATAGTAAAATTGTAGCTTTCTTTTATTTTCATTCCGACTTGGGAATATATAAGAATATTTAATTTCCCTTCTTTTCTTTTGAGTTACATTAAACCCTGGAACACAAAAAAAATTACAACTTTTCCTTTCATTTAGTTTCTTTTCTCTCTTAATTCCCTTTCATTTCTTTTCTCTCATTAAATAAAACTCAGCGTTAATACTTTGAAGGTGTACATGCAAAAACAAACAAAGTCAAGGGTCTTTATGTAAATTAACAATAATAATAATAATAATAATAATAATAACAAAAATAAAATAGAGAAGTCTTGGGTGTGGTTTGTGAATAGAAGGATCTAGAATAACAAACCCTAACCTCACTCGTTATTATATAAACCTAACTCGCCTCCTTCAATAATCCACACCAACTTCTTTAAATCAAATCAAATCAAACGCTCGTTCTTCTTCTTCGTCAAGCAAGCTTTCATTAACAATGGCGGACAGTGAGACGTTTGCATTCCAAGCCGAGATCAACCAGCTGTTGAGTCTCATCATCAACACCTTCTACAGCAACAAGGAGATCTTTCTCCGTGAACTCATCAGTAACTCGTCTGATGTAAGTCTACTTCCTCGATTAAACTACTAGATCCTTCGTGTATGATGCCTCTGTTTTGATTTTGATAGGCTAGGGTTTTATTCATCGATGTTTTAGGTTGCGATCTGGTATTTAATTAGGTATACACGAGTATTTAGGTTATTATTGTAACTATTTGATGATTTTGAATCGTTTATTTGTGTATGTGCTTACAGTTGCACTCATAAGCACTAGAATGACGTTAATTGGAGTTTATTTGTATAATTAAATAAGTATATATATATATGCAGCTGATTGAATTTTATTAAATTGTATATAACTGCACTATATCTGCTTACAGCTGCACACATAATCACTAAAACAGGTTAATCTGTTCAATTTTACATGATAATTATATACATATGCAACTATTTTATTGTATTGTATACATCTTACACTATAACAATTAGACTTTTGTATGTGCTTAGAGATATGTCAATTGGAGTTAATTTATTCAGTTGTACATGCAACTAATTGAGTTTCATTATATTGTATACCGCCTACACTATATGTACATTTATACTTATGATTGATGTATGCGAGAGGGATTATGTACATTTGTACTTAAGATTGTTGTATGCTAGAGGTTTTGACTGGATTACCTGTATAAAACTTTACAATGACGTTTAGTTGTGCTAGTCGTTTGCACATTATAAACTAGTTGAATCTTATTGTATGTTTTTGTGTGTCTGTATATATGTTATTCTATGATGCTCTGTTTTGGATTTTGAAACCACTTGTTATACAATTGTTGATGTTCTTGATGTGATAGTTTGTTTATAATGTCATTAGTATTGATCTTTGTATAACTCTTATGAATAGGCTTTGGACAAGATCCGTTTTGAGAGCTTGACTGACAAGAGTAAGCTAGATGGACAGCCTGAGCTTTTTATTCACATTATCCCTGACAAAGCTAGCAACACCTTGACCATCATTGATAGCGGTGTTGGAATGACCAAGGCTGGTGAGTAACAACCTATTTTCAACTATTTAAAAAATTGTATAGAATCTGTATTCTAATGATGGCTTTATTTCAATAATTGCAGATTTGGTTAACAATTTGGGTACCATTGCTCGATCTGGAACCAAAGAGTTCATGGAAGCCATCACCGCTGGTGCTGATGTCAGCATGATTGGGCAATTTGGTGTTGGTTTCTACTCTGCTTACTTGGTTGCTGATAAGGTTGTGGTGACAACCAAGCACAACGATGACGAACAGTATGTCTGGGAGTCACAAGCTGGTGGGTCTTTCACTGTTACCAGAGACACTTCTGGTGAATCCCTTGGCAGAGGTACCAAAATGACCCTCTACCTAAAGGAAGATCAGCTAGAGTACCTTGAAGAGCGTAGGCTTAAGGATTTGGTCAAGAAACACTCTGAGTTCATCAGCTACCCGATCTCTCTATGGGTTGAAAAAACCATAGAAAAAGAAATTTCTGATGATGAAGATGATGAAGAGAAGGAGAAGAAAGAAGAGGATGGAGAAGTTGAGGATGTTGACGAAGATAAGGAGAAGGAAGAGAAGAAAAAGAAGAAGATTAAGGAAGTGTCACACGAATGGGACTTGGTAAACAAACAAAAGCCCATTTGGATGAGGAAGCCTGAGGAAATCACCAAGGAAGAATATGCTGCTTTCTACAAGAGTCTCACCAACGACTGGGAAGAACACTTGAACGTGAAGCACTTCTCGGTTGAAGGTCAACTTGAATTCAAGGCTATTCTTTTTGTTCCCAAACGGGCTCCGTTTGACCTGTTTGACAACAAGAAGAAGCAAAACAACATCAAGCTTTATGTCCGTCGTGTCTTTATCATGGACAACTGTGAGGAACTCATTCCTGAGTATTTGAGTTTTGTGAAGGGTATTGTGGATTCTGAAGATCTTCCACTTAACATCTCTCGTGAGATGTTGCAGCAAAACAAAATCTTGAAGGTGATCCGCAAGAATTTGGTGAAGAAGTGTATTGAGCTGTTCCAGGAGATTGCTGAGAACAAGGAAGATTATGCTAAGTTTTATGAAGCTTTCTCGAAGAATCTCAAGTTGGGTATCCATGAGGATTCTCAAAACAAAACCAAACTTGCTGAATTGCTAAGATACCATTCTTCCAAGAGTGGTGATGAGCAGACCAGCTTGAAGGACTATGTTACCAGAATGAAAGAGGGTCAAAACGATATCTACTACATCACTGGTGAAAGCAAGAAGGCAGTTGAGAACTCTCCGTTCTTGGAGAAGTTAAAGAAGAAGGGTTACGAGGTGCTGTACATGGTGGATGCCATTGATGAGTACTCAGTCGGTCAGTTGAAGGAATTTGAGGGTAAGAAGTTGGTTTCTGCAACCAAAGAGGGTTTGAAGCTTGAGGAAACCGAGGACGAGAAGCAAAAGCAGGAAGCTTTGAAGGAGAAGTTTGAGGGTCTGTGCAAGGTGATAAAGGATGTGTTGGGTGACAAGGTTGAGAAGGTGGTTGTTTCAGACCGTGTGGTGGATTCGCCTTGCTGTTTGGTTACTGGTGAGTACGGGTGGACCGCCAACATGGAAAGGATCATGAAGGCACAAGCTTTGAGGGACTCAAGCATGGCTGGTTACATGTCAAGCAAGAAGACTATGGAGGTCAACCCTGAGAATGCGATCATGGAGGAGTTGAGGAAGAGGGCGGATGCTGACAAGAATGACAAGTCTGTCAAGGACTTGGTGCTGTTGCTGTTCGAGACTGCTTTGTTGACATCTGGGTTTAGCCTTGATGAGCCGAATACCTTCGGCAACAGGATTCACAGGATGTTGAAGCTTGGATTGAGCATTGATGAGGATGCCGAGGAGGATGCTGATGTGCCTGCTCTTGAGGAAGCTGGAGACGATGCTGAGAGCAAGATGGAGGAGGTTGACTAAGTTTTTTGGTTTTAGTCATGGAGTTGGGTTTTTTTTATGTTTATGAAACTTTTTTTACTTCTCTTTTTGGTTTAAGATTGGGATGTTTTCATTAAGACACAGTAGTTTGGTGGCAATTTTCATGTATAGAGTTTTATATGATGAATCATCTTGTGGTTTATGCTTCATTGACTTACCAGGATTGTTTTTTTGAACGGCCAAACAGTACAATTTTTAAAAATAATGCCGGCATTAAGCTGTACATAAATGGTCCAAAAGCAATAGCTACATTTTGAAATGTAAAATGGCACCGGTTCCAATCAAGAACCGGTTCGGTTCCCGACCCGAACCGATGCCTAGATATGCGAACTTTTAAGACACAGTAGTTTGGTGGCAATTTTCATGTATAGAGTTTTATATGATGAATCATCTTGTGGTTTATGCTTCATTGACTTACCAGGATTGTTTTTTTGAACGGCCAAACAGTACAATTTTTAAAAATAATGCCGGCATTAAGCTGTACATAAATGGTCCAAAAGCAATAGCTACATACAAAGCCAATTAAAAAACCGACTGCAGACCAACCCCATAGTAGAGGTGCACAAATCGGGTTCAAATGGAAAACCCGAACCGGTTCCAAACCGATTTTTTTACACCAGGTTGTAAAATGGCACCGGTTCCAATCAAGAACCGGTTCGGTTCCCGACCCGAACCGATGCCTAGATATGCGAACTTTTAAGAACCGGGTAGGGTATGAACCGGAACCGGTTTTTACGTAAAAACCGGTTCCACCGGTTTTTTTTTGAAATTTAAAAATTAGAGCCGTTAGGAACCGGTTCCAACGGCTATATAGCCGTTTTTGACCGTTGGAACCGGTTTTTTAACTATAAATAGGTTATTTTCTTACTATGAATAGCAAGGTTTGTTTGTTTACTTGTTAAACCACTTCCAAAACTATAAAACACACTCCAAACCACAATTAACCTTAAACCGACAACAAATGGCAACCAATGATGACGTTGTTATGGTGATCGAAACAACAAGATGCCCCGATGTTTGGGTTCATTACGATTTGTGTCTCATGACCGACTCACATGAGTTGGCACGTTGCAAATATTGCTCGAAGTTTCTTAAAGCAGGGTCCAACTCGACATTACGAAAACATACGAATAAGTATTGTCGAGAAAAAAGAAGATTGGAAGCTAAAAAACGGAAGTGGGAGAGTCGTCCGGCTCTACAACCCAAAAATAAGTATTCCCGGATTAAAACGACGGACTTTGTTTTTTATGTTTTAGTTGTTATGTTTAGTATTGTTTATGTTTTAATAATGTTTGTAATAGTTAGTTTTTAAATAAATAAAATGCTCGTCGTTATTAAAAAAGTAACAAAAATTAATCATAAGTAACAAAAGTAATTATAATAAAACAAATCAAAACTAAATATTAGTTGAACAAGTTACAAATAATTTTACCAAAACAAATAATTACAACTCTTCTTCGTCTTCATTCTCGTCTTCACCCTCGTCTTCGTTATCGGAAGAAACCCCGTCCTCCGCCTCCTCATCATGAATATGACGCTCTATTGGTATTTCGTCTTCAAAGTTCGCCTTGTGTTGTACACGATCCACCGCATCAAAATGGTCCTTTAGGCAAATGCAAACCTCTAGAGACTCGGGAGTTAGTTTTGTTCTTCGCATAGATAACACCCTCCCACTAAGAGAAAAAACCGATTCGGAAGCAACCGTTGAGGCTTGTACGGCAAGCAAATCACGAGCCATGGCGGATAGAATGGGAAATTCGTTTTGTTTACCTTTCCACCAAGCCAACAAATCAATATTGCGAATTTCGTCGACCGTTGCGCCCTCAACATAGTTTGCTCCACTATATCGACCAAGTTCGCTACTTAGTGTGTTTCCTCTTTGCCTCTTAGATGCCGATTCACGAATCCCATTCGTCAAGTTTATAAGTGGGTCATTGCACGGCCTACCATCAAGTTCATCAAGTTTATACCTCGTTGAATAACGAACTTTGCCATTCTATCTTGAACTTTGCCATTCTACATACAAAGCCAATTTGATCGGTCGCGCTAATCCCTTTCAACGCCTTGCAATATGGCTTCTCGATGTGCTTTCTCAAAGTAGAGTTGGAATCGTGCTTTAATATTGAACCACATAGTTTGCAACGAGCCTTTTGATAACCTTCGTCATCCACAATCAAATCCCAATTCTTCCATATGTCTTGGTTGCGGTTATGGTTGACTACCGTAACAACCCTTGGGTCCTCCGTAACAGGAACGGGGGCAACAAAAACACTCTTCTTAGCCTTGTTGTTAGTTTTTTTGATGGGTGCCATAATAATATTTAGTTTGATGGTCGGGTAAAGGAACGGGTTTGCTAAAGGAGTAGTATTTTAGTTTGTTTTTGAGTTTGGTGGTGAAACAAGTAATGGAAACAAGTTATATATAGGTTTGGGCATCAAAAACCGGTTCCAACGGCTATATTACCTTTGGAACCGGTTCCAACGGATCTATTGTCTCAAAAACCGGTTCCAACGGCTATATTACCGTTGGAACCGGTTCCAACGGCTAATTGGTGTCTAAAAAACCGGTTCCAAAGGCTATATTACCGTTGGAACCGGTTGGAACCGGTTACAACGGCTAATTGGTGTCTAAAAAACCCGTCGGAACCGGTTTTTCCGGGTACGAACCGAACCGGTTCCAATTAAGAACCGGGTAGGAACCGGGTTGGAACTGGTACTGACATACAAATAGGAGAACCGGGTACGATTTTCGGGTACAAAAATACCCAAACCGGGTATTGTTCCAACCGGGTTGGAACTGGAACCGGTTCCGGTTCGGTTCCACCAGTTAGGTTCCGGAACCGGTTTTTTTGTGCACGTCTACCCCATAGGCCCAAACAGCCTAACACATCTACTTATGTCAATCTGAATAAATTTAGGACCGTTTACTCCATCTATGAGGCCTTGCCAAATCAAGTGCTACCCATCTCTCGCTTGTTCCGATGATCCCTGATACTTGAATTAAAGCTAACCGATATACCTGTCATCAACGGTTAACCTCCTTCCTTCTGTTGTCGGACAAGCTCTTTTTCCTCCATCCCCACTTTATGGTCTTTGTTGCATATATTTCACTTTAATCCTTTGTGAAGTGAGGCACTTTTTGAATGTTTCTGGTTCATACAGTCTTGAGAACAACTCCTTGAGTGAAAGTTACTTAGCCAAACTTTCTTTCAAAACAAAGTCTTGTAACTTGTTACCTATTCCCAAAATCCTGGGCTTTTTATAGGCCCATGCAAGTAATTTGGGCTTTGGTGTGTGATTAATATTTAACATACACATGGAAGATATATGAATATATAAAATATAAAATTAGAATAGAACATATAAAATATAAAATTATGAAACAGACCTCAATTTTATTATCCGTTTTGGGTCTTGAAAAAGCTTGTGTTGGCTATGATTTTAAACTAAACTACCAGAAGTTAAGATATAAAGTTTGGTGAATCACATATAAGCTAACACTAAAAATGTATTATGAAGCACAATATGATCGGGTGGTCTGGTCTATGTCTAAACCATAATAGAACTTGGATTGTTTGCAGTGCGTCAACACATGTTACAAATCCGTTCATCTACTGGCTGACATAGCCTTAGCTCTGCCTCAATCACGGCTGCAAGCATGTATATAAAACCTCTTATTGTACCTATTCTCACGTACTTATTTTACATCGAAGTTGAGTTGCCGAGTAAACCTCATTTGTGATAGTGACAAAACTAAGTAATGTTACTTTGCGCTATTTTCATTTCACACACTAGCCTAACCTGAATCTTGATCTACTTGACAAAAGACGATCAAAATCACGAAATGTATCGAATTCTCGGTATCTATATTGACTTGACCGGTGACCAGTTTAGCCTTGGTCAGGTCTGGTCATTTGGTTCTTCGGTCTGTCAGATTTAGCTTTGGTCAGTTCCAGAACCACCCAATCAACAAAACAAACACAGTAAATAACAATACGGTAAAACCAACCAAATATCTTTTTCTTAAATACTCCACTATGTTTCATATTTAGTTATTATTACAATCAACCCAAACACAATTAAACCAATGCCAATGCAAACTGCAAAGAGAGTAAGATATTCAAATTTATCACCAGGCCCTTCATAACAGAATTACACCGGTTTTAACCTCTAATCCCTGTAAGTCCCCTCTTTTTCTTGATCCTTGAGAAACCCTAGAAACGCAAGAAACCCAAAAAAGAACCACCCGCCTTTTCCCCACCCGCCTCCTCCGCCTCCACCACCACCACCTCCATCATCATCACGTGGCGGTAGTCCAGTACCTCCATCATCAAGGTCCGGAGACTTCTCCTTCCCTGTTTTCCAGTTAATTGTCAGAAACAGTTTTATATAAACATCGTTTCTTTACATATACAATCTAAATTCCCGAATCTTATTTTATATATTTTCGTATAAAGGAAACAAGAATATTACCTTGGACAGGAGCAATGGTGATTGTTGATGACTGACGTGTGACCGTTTGAGTCTGCTCTGCACCCATTCTAGCATTCTGCATAGAGCAAAATGCAGGAATTTCATAACTTGTCTTATATAATATATTAGATTATCATTACTCCTGACAGCATTTATCATAGTTTAGTACATAAAGACGCAATCTTTTAAAACTTTCTACACCACTGCTTCAAAACTCATAACGTTGAACACAAAAACACAATATGCACATGTGAGAGATGATGAAACTGAACTAACCAAAGCTGCAGCACATATAAAAGCAGCAGACTTCATCTTCGAAACTTGAACCTGTCCTCCAAATGTTGCAGGTTGTGTGGAAAGTGGTCTAAGTGGCAACGAACAAAGACTGGTAGACTTGACATGCCCAACTTTTGGTACTTCCGACCTCACTGTTAACAAAAAGCCAACATTGCACAACCCGAAAGTCAGTCATTACAAAACCATCTAACATCATATATGAAATATCAATATTTTAAGATAATTTAGCAGAATAACTTTCAAACCTAGTTGAGAGGTGGAGCTTGGAACCACACTTGCACTCAATGAGAACATCTTTAGATACTGACCTGAAACGTTCTTCACATTAGGGCACGATTGCACAAACTTTATATAGAGTTCATACAGAATATTGCAGAACCGAATAGACATGAACAGGCTAATTAAAATTAAAAGGGATTAAGTGACATAAACTTTGTGAAAACATACTTCTAATCCTATAGTTTTAGGTTTCCAATTCTCCCCAAATTGACCAGTTTCAAGCCCATATACGTACAGAAACCTTCTTCCCTACGAACTGCAGAGTAATTCGGTAACAACAATGACATGTAGGGCTGTAAACGAACCGAACTTTTAACTGTTCAGCGGGAAGTTCTATATATTCATTAGTTTAATAATTGAACGAACACGAGCAAAATCCACGCTAGTGCAATTGCGTTATTTATGTCTGTTTATGCACGTTAATATTTGTTCATTAAAGATTTAAAGCTTTAATATTTTTAATGACGTTTCTGATGACTGATCTTATCATATATTTTTAAGCAAAGTTATAAGCAACAAAACACATACACGCATATTATGTGATTAATTTATATGCATATTAATTACATATGAACATGACGATAAAAAAACACACCAACACAAAGTCACAAACTTGGTAGCCGAGCCAGACCGAACCATTGACACTGACCAATCTCGGTTAGTCAAATCAAATAAAACATTATTATTTCTTTTCATTCATTCTATAAACAAGAAACTTCGTTCGGTTATCCGATAAACGGACGAACGTGAACAGGGCCTTGTTGGGTTCGGTTCATTTACAACCCTAAATTGACAAGTAAGAACCGGATAACCTTATCTAATCTGAGTTCTTACATTGAATCTAACGATTATTACAGACAGAACCCATTGTATTTGAAACCCTAATGAAGAAAGAAAGAAAGATTGTACCTTTAATTATTTGAAATGAAAGAAACTATTTAATAAGTTTCCGGCGGTGGGTGTTATCGACCAACCAAGATATTGGGTTGATGTAAACCCCCGTCCACGTCGGATTGGCGAATTGCACGAACGACTCACAGACAACACAAGAAGAGGCTGCTAGAGCTAGAGGATTTGCTTATTGCTTGAGGATATACCTTTTTTTTTAACGGCCACCTAAGTAACGCCGGGTACCTCGTACACGGCCCCATTAGTTAAAGGTAGCCCAAGCCGGCCACTAGTCCGGACAGACGAAGCCCCTAGCGATCCACCTGTTGAGAGATTCACCGGATAAAACCCGACCCTCACGCCCACCAAACGGCATGACAACGAGGAGCCGGTAAAACCGGGTGAGATCATGACTCGAACCCTGGCAAACCAGGGTCATCCTCATATCTCCCATATAAGTTGGTGATAGTGAGGTTTGATCCCCTACCTCTCACTTGTAAAGTAAGTGCTCTACCATTAAGGATATAACTTATACATGTCTTCATTTTCTTTTTGTTTTTATTAAATTTTCACCTTCATATATATATTTTTATAATAATGATGCAAATTGATTTATTTTTATAAATAGTAAGTCTTAGTCAACACAAATATATATGTAATGTATTATTGTAATTATTGTAATAATTGGTTTCATAGTTACAGTAGGTTGTCGGTTATGTATTTGCCTATATGTATCAATATTGTGAATGGGAAAAAGGCTAGGAATTATTCTTCCAATAGTAAGACCCTTGGCTTTCACTTCGTTGCAAATGGCAATATAAAGGTAACTCCGCTTATCTAAACAATTTATTCCCTTTTATGATGAATTGTTATGAAATTACATAAATGAAAGTTAATGGAAGTTATTTTTATTATTAAACTGGTGTCACTAACGATGAAAGTAAAAGTTACTAGTGTCAGTGATTATTAGGGATGAACGTTTTCGATACCATCGGTACCAAGTTTTGAGTTTTCGGTACCAGTACGGTTCTGTACGTACCGATATTTCCTGAATTTTGCATGAAATAACAGTACCGAACCAAACATTTTGGTACTGGTACCGATATCAAATATTTTCAAATTTTAGGATCGATACATGTTGGTAGTACCGCCTTAAGCTCACATTGTCCGTGCATGCTATTACCAACCAATGCTATTACCAACCAATTAGCCTTAGTTCAAATTACTAAAATCAAATTTGTATGTTCTTGAAAATATAAATATACATATAGTATTTTTCTTTTTCCTTCAAACAAAGGGTTAGTCACCAGAGATCACCATAACAAATAGATCTTTTTTCCATCCAAATAATTAAATATGGTGACCTCGGTCTACCCACCCGCAAAAATTAAACATGGTGACCCCGGTCTGCCCAAAGAACTAATCCACTATCAACTATACATATAAAGGCTTATCTTTAGTAATAACTTTTCTATAAATAGATATGGATAAAGACGCAAACTCAAATTTCTTACAAATGTGTTATTGATTGGCGAACAATGAACATTGGATGTGATATTCGAGGAAAAAAAGTATCAAACTCCGAAAATTCATGTAATTAGCTCTAAAATGTATATTAGTATCTACCATTAAATTCCATGACAAATTTAGTATGTCTTGGTATTCTTAGCCATATATCTATCTTCTTTTGCCTTCTCCGATCATTCAACATAAATTTCAACTCTTCTTCCTCTTTCTCTCTATCAATAACTTACATACAAGGCTCCAAACTCGCAGACAGACGATAAAAATTTTGTTTCAGGTAATTTCTTATAGAAAACAAAAGAATCTTACAAATCAATTATTTCAAACATGTTTGATGAATGCTTGACAATTCAAATAACAAATGTTTTCGCCTTTCGAAATGTAAATGTATATATTGTTTGCACATGATTAACGTAATGACAATCAAACATATAGTGGTTAAGATGGAAGCACAACAACAACGACCAAAGTTCGACCAACCAAAACCAACAATGGAACAAAGCAAGATATCTACACATCTTGATCCGCAATCGCCACGTCATGGTGTCGGATTTTTTAAACTATCACATTTGGACATTAAAGAGGGCGGCGGCATGAACAGGGTCCCTTCCGACGCTAATCTCAATTGCCTTTGCTCCCCTACCACCCACACGGGGTCGTTTAGGTGCCGCTTTCATAGAACTAATAGCAATGCTAACCACAATATGAGTAATGCTGGCAAAACGTTTAACAATTTGTCTAATCTTGCTGGTGCCCATGATTAAGAAGTGGAAGCTTGCTAAAATCTAGATTGTAATTTGATTTGGCATGTAATTTAATTGGATGATTCATATAACGTTGTAAAATGTCTAAAGCATTATGTTTTAGAGATGATTGATTACTAACAACCACATTGTTCTCCCATTGATGGAACTAAAATTCGTTTGGTAAATATTTCGCTTAGCGTGAGAACTTTTGGGATGTGCGGGTTCAATGAGTGTCGGGTTGATTTGGAGCTGATGAATACATTCTTACCCAGCATTTATGTAATAAGCTATTTCCACTACTCTGACATGTCAAACGCCAAGACATAAATATAAAGGTAATAAGCACACAAAGGACGTCGTTCTTGTTGGGTTTCAACGGTGGTTCGGAACGAAAACGGTCAAATATATAAAACTCGTTTTAGTTAATAATTATTTCGTTTCGATAGATATTAATCAATATTAATATATATGTATAAATGAACTATAAAACGCAGCGGAATATAAACGATTAACACGAACCAAAAACCAAAACCCAAAACCCGGATCCGATTACAACTTTGTACGAGCACGAATAATAAACAATAAAACAATAATAGTTAAAGTAGTCGATATACCTCGGTTATCGGAACCGGGAAGACACCGAAGGCTAACGGAAAGAGCTAGAAATGACACACACAATCAAACGAGATCTCCGATCTAATCTGGCGGCGGTTGTCGGCGGCGGCGGCGGATTCCGGTGACCTTTCCGATGATGGTTTGGCGTAGATGTGGCAGCAAACTAGTCCGGCAACAGCTCAAACACCAACACAAACCCGAACAGCAGCTGCTACTAGAGCAAATGGTGCGTCGGAGACCCGCCGAAAAAACGGGAATTGCTTATAGGTTGATGATGGCGGCGGATAGAGGCAGTGGAGGTCTGGTAGCTCCAATGGAACTCCGATGGTGGTCTATTAGCGGCTGTCGGAATATCAGACGGCCGGAAAAGGGTTGCCGGAAAACCGGTTGGCCGGAAAAGCGGCGCCAGAATAGGGTAGCAGCTAGGGTTTTATGGTTTTAAGGTTAACCCTTTAATAATAAATGTTATATAATATATAGAAAGAGTTTAGGGTTTAATTAGAATTAAACCCATTGGGCTTGAGCCCAATTATCAAACCAAGGCCTAAACCACCATACTATCTTTTAATTGAATGTGTCGGGCCAAGTTAACATTTAAGTGGGTTTATATTTTCGTTACCCTCGGTGTAACCCATACCGGGTCACATTCGGGTCGGTCCACGTTGACTTGACCCGAACCGACCATTAAATCCAACAGTCTCCCACTTGGACGGATTTGGGTCAAGTATCACAACGCTAACAGCTAGAGGCGTTCTAGCTACACATAGCTGTCCCTAACCAAATGTGACATTTTTAATCCATAGCCAAAGTATCTTGGAATACCTTATTGCAAGATAATGAATTTATAGTAATCGTTGTCATCTATCCTTTCTGTATAAGACATTAATTGAACAATGAGACATGGATCAAATCAATCTCATATATTGTTCAATTATTGTAGTTCTCGATATAGAGTCAAAGTGGTCCAATCAAACACACAGTAAGTTTGGGTGAGGCCTCACACTTTACCAGTTTGAATCAACGAGAGCGCCAATATGTCTAACTGTTACATTTTAATGTAAGAGTACAGAATCCCATCTTGACTACATACAACTCCCACTGAACTCCAGAACAGTCCCAATCAATGCCTTTATGGCTGGCAGTTACGCAACAGCGGTTGACATGATCAAAGAATATTCATCGGTAAACGAAAGTTCTAATATGTATCTCAGGTCTTAGGATACTAAATGAGCATACTATTATCAAAACATCTTATGATCAAGATCCATGAAGCTGATTTGATGCGAGTTACATCCAACGTCATTCATAATGAGGTCTGTGAGTTTGGAAGTCAACTGCTTGAGTCCAAAGTCAGAATAGTCTTAATTCAGAATCGTTCCCATGAGTCTGACCGACTACGGATAATTTAGAATATAATATTCACGGATTAAACGTATTAAAATGAACACCGTTGTATTATTCAACGTTTGCATTTAACCATTAAATCAAAAGTGAACAGAGAAGTACAACTGATTAAATGTTCTTACATCCAAATACTAAATCAAAATAAATCACTAGTAAGTCTAAGCCCGATAGCATCTCTATGCTGATCATGCTTGTCCTGAGTCATCGGCTTAGTGAACGGGTCAGCTAGATTTTGATCTGTGTCTACTTTGCTTATCACGATGTCACCTCGTTCAAATATTTCCCGAATAAGATGGAACTTCCTTAGAATGTGCTTGGTTCTGTGATGAGACCTTGGCTCTTTGGCTTGAGCAATAGCACCAGTGTTATCACAGAATATCTCGATTGGTTTGTGAATACTCGGAACCACATCGAGATCGGTGATGAACTTCTTCATCCAAGCAGCCTCCTTAGCAGCATCTGATGCAGCTATTTATTCGGATTCGGTGGTAGAATCCGCCACTACACTCTGCTTGGAGCTCTTCCAATAAATAGCTCCTCTATTGAGAGTGAAGACGAAACCTGACTGTGAGCGAGAATTATCTCGGTCAGTCTGGAAGTTAGCATCAGTGTAACACTTTACAGTGAGCTCCTCTTCCACTCCCCCAAACACCAAGAACATGTCTTTGGTCCTATTCAAGTACCTTAAAATGTTCTTCACAGCAGTCCAATGGGCAATGCCAGGACTCTGTTGAAAACGACTGGTCATGCTCAAGGCATACAAGACGTCAGGTCTAGTACACAACATAGCATACATGATAGAGCCAACCGCAGAAGCATATGGAATTACTTGCATACGTTTAGATTCAATGTCCGTTGCCGGAGATTGCGATTTTCTCAACACGGTTCCCTTAGTCATTGGAACAGCTCATTTCTTGGAGTTTTCCATTGAGAAGCGTGCCATTACTTTGTCTATGTAAGTACTTTGACTTATCCCTAGAATCCGCTTAGATCTATCTCTATAGATCTTTATTCCCAGAATATATGCTGCTTCTCCAAGATCTTTCATTGCAAAACAAGATTCCAACCATTGCTTAACTTCCTTAAGAATAGGAATGTTGTTTCCAATGATCAGTATGTCATCCACATACAGGATGAGGAATGATATAGTGCTCCCACTAGCCTTTCTGTAAACACAAGGTTCATCTTCATTTTTGACAAAACCAAACTCTTTGATTTTCTCGTCAAAGTGAAGATTCCAGCTTCGAGATGCCTGCTTAAGTCCATAAATGGACTTGTTCAATTTGCAAACCCTATTAGGATATTTTGGATCGACAAAACCTTCAGGCTGAACCATATAGACATCTTCAGAAAGATGTCCATTAAGGAAAACGGTTATGACATCCATTTGCCATATCTCAGTCATAGTATGCAGCAATGGCAAGCAATATCCTAATAGATTTGGTCATAGCAACGTGCGAAAAAGTTTCATCAAGGTAGTGAAACCTTTCGCGACTAGCCGTGCCTTGTAGGTTTGCACATTTCCATGCATGTCAGTTTTTCTCTTGAAAATCCATTTGCTCCCTACTGCCCGACTATCGGGGGGTAGCTCAACCAAGTTCCAAACTTGGTTATCATGCATGGATTGCATCTCAGCGTTCATGGCATCTTGCCATTTCTTGGATTCCGGATCCAAGATAGCAGATTTGTAGTTAGTAGGCTCGTCACCAGACTCGGCTACTAATAAGACTTCGGGACCATCTAGATGCCATAAGTATCTAGAATTTGGTACGGGAGTCCTACTACTTCTGCGAACGCTTGTGTTCACGTCTGATGTATCAGCAACAACAACTTGTTGATCAGACTCTCCAACTTCCTCAGCGGTTGGTTGTGGTTCTTGAATTTCTTCAAGATCGACAATGTTATCACTAGTTCCTCGATTGAGAAATTTCTTCTCAAGGAAGTGGCCTTTCCTCTTGACAGAAATCGTATTTGTATCAGGATGAAAGAAGTAATAACCGCTTTTGTAATAGTATCCGACGAAAATAACTTTTCGCCGCGGGGATCAAGTTTGTCATCAGACTCACTTGTGATATAAGCATCACATCCCCATACTCTAAGATAAGACAATTTGGGCTTCTTTCCCATATGCCATATCTCATATGGAGTTTTGTCTATCTTCTTAGTTGGAGCTAGATTGACAATGCGGGCGGCGGTCATAAGGGCGTAACCCCAAAAGGAGTGAGGCAAGTTAGTTCTACACATCATCGATCGAACCATGTTTAGCAAAGTTCGATTTCTCCTCTCGCTCACGCCATTAAGCTGGGGTGTGCCTTGTGGAGTGAGCTGTGAAACAATTCCATGCTCTTTTAGATGAGTGATGAACTCTGAGCTGAGATACTCTCCACCTCGATTTGATCGAAGTATCTTAATGGTTTTATCAAGTTGTTTTTCCACTTCGCTTTGAAACTCTTTGAACTTTTTAAAAGTTTCGTGCTTGTGTTTCATAAGATACACATACGCGTATCGACTATAATCGTCGATAAAAGAAATGAAGTATCTTTCATGGTTTCTAGTCATGGTTCTGAAAGGTCCACATACATCAGTATGTATGAGTCCTAACAAATCACTTGCTCGTTCACTTTTATTAGTGAAGGAGTCTTTGGCGAGTTTGCCAGCTAAGCAAGATTCACAATCGTCCAAGAGTCCGGTCCTGTGGATTCAATAATCCCTTCGGATTGGAGTCTTTTAACTCTTGCCTTGCTTATGTGGCCGAGTCGGCAATGCCACAGAAAAGTATCATTGATGCTAGTCTTGATACGTTTTGAAAGATGATATACGTTATTGTCAGGTTGAACCTCAATCTCACAAAAACCATTTCGAGGTTTAGCCTCAAAATAAAAGATATCATTTAAGTAAGCAGAAATAGTCATGCCATTAAGAACATACTTAAATCCTTGTTCAAACAACAACGAAACTGAAATGATGTTTCTGGTCAAGCCAAGAGCATACAAACAATTATTTAAAGGAAAAACTAGGCCAGATGGACAAGTAAAATGAAATACTCCAGTTGCCAGAACTGGTACTCTCTTCCCATCTCCAACGATGAGTTCCATGCTGCCTTTATTCAGTTTCCTCCACTTCTCAGGCTCCTGCAAGACATTAACGATGTGGTAACCACATCCGGTATCAAATACCCATGTGTTGCTAGAGACAGTGAAAAGTTCAATAACGTATATGGAAATACCTCGAGAAGAGCCTTCACCATTGGCTCTTTTCATCTTAATCTCAGCAAGGTAGTCGGGGCAGTTTCTCATCCAGTTCCCCATCTGGTTGCATTTGTAGCACTTGCGCTCCTCAAAGGGCGGCGGAGGTGGCTTTGCAACTTTCTTGTTAGTGTTGGTGGCAACCTTGGCAGCAACAGTAACTTTCTTCTTGCCTTTTCCCTTAAAACCCCGATTATTTGGTTTTGGCTTCTTGACACCAGCAGATCGAATCATCAGAACTTGATTGGTCCTAGAAGGAATGTTCATCTCAGCCGTCTTGAGCATGTTATGAAGCTCCGACACTGTCTTCACCCAACCATTCATGTTGAAATTCATTAGGAACTGGTCGTATGAGTTGGGGAGAGAGTTGAGGAAGAAATCAGCTGCCATCTCATCGGGCAGGGGATAATTAAGTTTCTTGAGCTGATCGATGTGCCCCTTCATCTTAAGAACATGCGCACTGACGGGAGACCCCTCTGCCATCTTGCAACTAATGAGTTGTTTCATGGTGTCGAATCGTTCTTGACATGCTTGTTTCTGAAACATGCCCTTGAGTTGCTCAAGCATCTCATAGGCACCAAAGACTTCCAAGCCTTTAGCAAGCTCAGAAGTCATGGTGGCTAGCATAATGCAGGAGACATCAGCCGAGTCATCCTTATGCTTGTCAAGTGCTTTTCGAGCAGCGACCGTGTTGTTTTCAGGCTCGGTTGGAACAGGTCCATCGAGAACATACAGGCGCTTTGCCATGGTGAGAACAAGTCTTAAGTTGCGGTGCCATTCGATGAAGTTGGTACCGTTCAGTTTATCCTTCTCAAGGATAGTCTTAAGGGCGTAGGGTGAGTTTTCGTTTGACGACATCTGATTAATTAAGCAAAAGTAAATTTAATTAGTATTTTCGACGTTGTAGTCTCATTATTAATGACCCAATAACATTAATTAAATAAGAGTATGAGAATCTGGCTTCCAGTTATTAAAGGCAGCTGTAGCACACAACTTTAATAAGTGGTTAGGCAGACTGACAACGATTGTCAATTGTGAATAGAGCACAACTCTCGGTTATGAGGCCTATAGAGACAACGAATGTCTGTATAGAAACGTTTAGCCTCATCTTTGCTCACTTTAAGTCTCTAGACAGCTTTAGCACATAACAAGAGAGTAAAGTAATAGTTGTCCTAGTATCGTGACGTGTGAAAGGGCCGGATGTGTCAACGAAGCGCTTTCACCTTGATGGGATAGGCTAGAAAACAAGTGCGGTGCTGTAGCTCCAAACACTCGAAATTTCGCAGTATGCCTCAAGTGTGACTTGCAGTAGGATTAACATAAACTATTGGTTTTTAAATTGGGATTAATTTTAAAATTACCAAATAGAGTAAAAGTCAAATTTTACTGTATTTATTATCGGGACGAATTGATGAACCCTTTCATCTCTCAGGATACTTAGTTTTAAATAACCTATTAAAAACTAAGTTTGTCGCGATATAACTAACCAATTTTAAGTTAATAGAAAATCTATTAAGTTATTAGTTTTGGAAATCAAAACGCTTTTAATTTGCAAAACTTACTTGTTTAATAAAATGTTTATTTTCAAATTTATTTGGTATTAGGTCGGGGATATTATAATACTATTATAAACATTCCAAGCAACCACAATAGCAAATAAAAAATATGTAAATTCTTATGGCCAAAAGGTGATCGGTCTCGCTAGAGCCAATTAGGGAGACCGATCGGGTCAAGGGGTTCACAACACAAAACAACCACAAGGATGGACTTTTTCGTGCATCCCGTCGTCTCGCCCGAACTCCCACTAACTCCAAGAAATCCTTGAGCTCGTCCTCGGTTATCTTCGCGTCGTCTTAATTACAAATTTATAAACTAACAATTATTTGCCCTATTACAAATTTGAACCATCTTTATGGCCAAAAGAAAACCGAAAAAAATAATAATAACCGTTTACAATTTTGAACCATCCATATGGCCAAAAACAAGCTCAACAACCAAACACAACCAAACAAACATAGGTCGGGGCCGGATTTACATATTCAAAATAAACAAAATTTCGGGTCGTTTTGACTTGCTCAAATAAAATAAACAAAACTTTGACCAAATCTAAAATCACCCGAAAACTAATCTAGATCTACAAACTTTAAAGTTCGAGATGTAGATCCGGTTTAAACGAACCGGGATCGACTCGTACATTGTAACCGCGGCTCTGATACCACTGTTGGGTTTCAACGGTGGTTCGGAACGAAAACGGTCAAATATATAAAACCCGTTTTAGTTAATAATTATTTCGTTTCGATAGATATTAATCAATATTAATATACATGTATAAACGAACTATAAAACGCAGCGGAATATAAACGATTAACACGAACCAAAAACTGAAACCCAAAACCCGGATCCGATTACAACTATGTACGAGCACGAATAATAAACAATAAAACAACCATAGTTAAAGTAGTCGATATACCTCGGTTATCGAAACCGGGAAGACACCGAAGGCTAACGGAAAGAGCTAGAAATGACACACACAATCAAACGAGATCTATTGCCCTGCTTGCGGTGCGCACATATGATGTATATATGTGTGAACCCTCGGGTGGGCAAAAGTGAAATTGCACTAATTTTGACGTTATTTTACTAATCTCGTGAAAATAACGTTAAAAGTGACGGACGGTTAATCAGGCATCATGTAGTGGCGTTGATAGCTTAAAGATAAGGGTACATGCACCGATCAGCCGGTGTCCCGATGATTGAGTGCTATGTGCCTTATGTCCAAGGCTTGATGCAAAACTACTATCGAGCCGGGGGTTTCACCGGAAGCAGCCTCTCTATCCCTTTGGGGTAGAGGTAAGGCTGCCTACATCTTACCCTCCTCAGACCCTACCATAGCTTTGCTATTGGTGGGATATACTGAGTACGATGATGATGATGATGATGATGATGATGATGAATCAAACGAGATCTCCGATCTAATCCGGCGCGGCGGCGGCGGATTCCGGTGACCTTTTCGATGATGGTTTGGCGTAGATGTGGCAGCAAACTAGTCCGGCAACAGCTCAAACACCAACACAAACCCGAACAGCAGCTGCTACTGGAGCAAATGGTGCGTCGGAGACTCGCCGGAAAAACTTTTCCGGGAATTGCTTATAGGTTGATGATGGCGGCGGATAGAGGCAGCGGAGGTCCGGTAGCTCCAATGGAACTCCGATGATGGTCTATTAGCGGCTGTCGGAATCTCAGACGGCCGGAAAAGGGTTGCCGGAAAACCGGTTGGCCGGAAAGCGGCGCCGAAATAGGGTAGCAGCTAGGGTTTTATGGTTTTTAAGGTTAACCCTTTAATAATAAATGTTATATTATATATAGAAAGAGTTTAGGGTTTAATTAGAATTAAACCCATTGGGCTTGAGCCCAATTATCAAATCAAGGCCTAAACCACCATCCTATCTTTTAATTGAATGTGTCGGGCCCAGTTAACATTTAAGCGGGTTTATATTTTCGTTACCCTCGGTGTAACCCATACCGGGTCACATTCGGGTCGGTCCACGTTGACTTGACCCGAACCGACCATTAAATCTAACAGTTCTTTTAGCAAGAAAACTCTTAAAAACACGAGTAAAACTTACGAGACTAAGTCGATAGATTTATAAATACATTCTTAAATAAATTATAAGAACTCAAATGTATAAATCCATAATTTGTTCTTTTCACTACTCATTAGAAAAACCTCAAAATCTATTATACACAAAATAGAACATGATTCAATCAATTAGTTAATAGACAATAAGATAATACGTAATTAAAATTATGAAATTAGACAATACATCAAGAAAAAATTCCCAAAATAGCCATGATGACCTCCCGATTTCTAATTTTAACCATCAATTAATTAAAACCCCCAAAATAGCTATCAAGAACCGTCAGATATGATGAAACTCGTTAAAGAACCATCGGATCCGACGGAACTCATATTCACCCGAAGGATCCGATTGAACTTGTTAAAGAACCGTCGGATCCGACGGAACTCGTATTCAACCGATGGATCCCGAAACTTGTTAAAGAACTGTTGGATCCAACATAACTCATTAAAAGAGCTGTCAGATTCGACGGAACTTGTTAAAGAACATTCTTGATGACTATTTTGGGGTATTGACTAATTGATGCTCACTCAACCCCAACCATTAGCCACCTTCGAAGACCACAACCAACCACCCTCGTGCTTAGATGGAGTCACTTTCTTTCAAAGCATCCAATTGTGCCGCCAATCTATGAGGTGTATGCCGCCCAAAATTTGTGGTGTTTGGCTTATGGTGTCCCGATTTAGGACACCACGCCAACCTAAAATTACCAAATTTGATTATAAGGAATTAAAATGTTACATTTGCACACCTATAAACTATTGATTCAAACCACTATTATTTCAAACCTTTAAACAAAAACCAAAACATTTAAGCATTAGAGAACACCATTCTAATTCTAGTAACTAACTCTTGTTTTAAATAAAACAAGAGAATATTTATCAAAACTATTTTTTAACAACGTTTTTTCGAGTCTACTAATGTTAAGATTTTACCCCTTCGTAGTTATTTGCAATGTTTTAAAAACCGGTATGTACCGGTCGGTTGAACCGGTTATACTATATTTTGGTAAGACAATCGGTATTTAGAGCTCGATTGTCACACCCTCAAAATCCACTAACGGAGTTTTACTATCAGAGGGTGTGAACTAACAGGATCGGAATCATTAGTTATAATCAAACACTATGTTCAAATTTTTCAAACCACGAACATTAAATTTAAATAAGTGCGGAAGCGTAAATCATAAACCAAGTGTTGCGTCACGCATGACGACTTAAAAACCCAATTAATAAAATTTTAAAACAAGTTTTTCAAAACGATGGTATTCAATGAATGCATGTTTCTATACCGCGCGCCCGCTCCGGCTACCTGAGAATAACATACTAAAAGTGTCAACACAGGGTTGGTGAGTTCACATATGTAAATAAAGAAAATGTTTGCATTTAAGTGTTTGCGTTTGCGTTACCAGATAATGTTAAGTCAATTATATATCAATAGATAGCTAGCCTATAAAACAAGTATTACTAAGTGTTCGACACCGAAGCTGACTGTTTATCAATTGCCTTGCCACCATGTCTACCACGACCATGGAAAATGTGTTAGCCAATATTACACCCACTCGACCTGCCGTCGAGTTTAGAGTTGGGTGGGGTTTGTCAAACCCAGTAGTACTACTCAACAGTGACTCGCTATTATACAAATACTAAACGGTTCAATGTTATGAAGGACTTTAGCTGGTTTGTTTGCCACTTAGCCTTACAAGTGATATATAACTAATAACAAAATCTAAAGCGTTTGGAGTATGTTATCTCCCCCTAATAAAAGCGTTTAAAAGAGTAAAAAGGGAACGTGAAACTCACTGTTTGCGAAGAATTCAAAAACAAGTCAACCGAGAGATGCGCGTCACAGAAAATCCTCACTAGCGCTCTAAAGCAAGAATGAGATTTTCTAAGTATTGGAACTATTATTGAGTCTCTAGACTCGGCACATAATACCTATGCATGAGATACGTTTCGTGTTTCGTTTGTGAATTATGTGTGACTCGACAAACACATTGGTGACACGTTACATGTGTAAACAACTACATAAGTATCAAGTACTAACATTGTACATTACTAGTAATTATTCCCCACAAGGGCAATTTAGTCAAAAACATAGCAAATATCGATCAACAAACACGTTTCATGTATTTTCACATAGTTCAGCAGCTAGTTTTATCAAGACAGAATTCTACTTGGAAAGATTTATCAATTCAACAGATCATAACATATCAATTAATTTAACAAAAATTGTCACAGAAGCACACATGAGTTAGGTTTCCAGAAATATTTTTATTGTATTTTTATTCCACATAGTTTTCTCACAATGATCAAAACATTACAGTAAACTCACAGAAGTCAAAATCATGCGCAACAGAACTTTATTTGTTATTCCCGTTAAATGGTAATTCCAATTAATGCATGACCAATTGGGTTAGATTCTTAACTCAATATGTTAACTTCCAGAAGTGGAACTAACCCATTTGGTCTTGTAGTTTATGAGATATGATAAACAGCCTAACAGCAGACCCCACAATTCAGACTTGCACTACGTTTTTGTAAAATAATAAAACTTAACTTTTACACGTCCAAAAATTACAAACTTGGACTTTTTAGAAACTAGACTCAACCTAGTACACTGTAGTGTTAATAATTTCTACCAATTACCACATTAACATTCATTTACAGTCGTCTAAACATAAATTTAACAATCTGTCTAGTACCAGTTTACACCAAAACTCAACATAACAACAATCTATGAATCATAATCCATGCATATAACACTCTAGACATAAGATTAACCAACCATGCATATCAATTTCACATTACACACATAGTTAGGGTTTTTCTTGAAAGTTTAAAATCAAAGAACAAGTGATTAACAAGCAACAATAACACAACTAGTTATTAATTTCATTAGCAATTCATCATCAAGCATATAATCAAACCTAACTCATTTTAATCATCAATTTTCGAGAATTAGGGTTTTGATTAACCCATTCAATATTAAAATTAAACACCTAGAATGCATAGAGTAGTTGTTAATTACCTTCCTAGCACCTTAGTTCTTCAACAAAACTTGAAAAAGGTTGTATGTATGTGTGTGTGATGTGACGGCAGCCAAGGGAGAGGGATGGGGGGGGGGGGGGGCGATCGGTTATGGGGAGGGGGAGGGAGGTTAGGGTTTTTTTTGTTAATATTAAATATTAACTTGTTACACTTAAGTCCCTCTACTTCTTGTTATTCAATTTCTAGTATAATTAATAACCCTTGACTCTTGAATTTTGTGTTCTATGTATAAATATCAAGTAGCATATAACTTAACACATTATTATCAAATATTTATTGTTTTGATGTTTGTCGTTTGTTCACCAATGGTTTGAGTCGACTCGTGTGCGTTTCGGTGCAATCCCGAAAGACTACATGTGTAGTGATTGTCAAGCGTCATTTAAAACCCTAGTTTAAATGTAATGAGATGTGCGTTATAGTTCTAGTGATCTTAAGTTTGAATTGACGGAGTTTGGATTAACGGAGTTAACCTGAAGTTGACGAGTGTCACATCATTCCCATGTTGAAAGAATTTCCGTCCCGAAAATTTGAGTCAAGTCGCGATGGGTGTCTGAAAAAGCAAGAAAAATTTTTCAGTTTGTCATATCGATATTTTTGGGCAGTTTGCTAGAATATCGTGCCACCGTTTTCTTTTTGTAAAATACTAGTTTAATCTGGCAAACTGGTTTTAAAATCAAGAGAAATATGATATTTTTTTGCGGCCCATATTTTTTAAAAATGACTTTTAACCTACCAAACAAAATTGAAACGAGTAAACACAATAAACGACGATTTATTAATCAACTAATTTTGTATCCTGCAAATCCAGGGTTAGTTTCTTTACATCTTTTGCAATTGATTATGTTCGTATACAAAATACAAACTTCCTATCCTACTCGATCATTGTTCATGTGTTATGTATGATTCACGTGTGATGCTCATTAATATATTTTTGAGTTATTTTTTAAATTGAAGTTGTGTTTATATGAAATTACAGGGTTAACAATTCAACCTGTTGAGCCCGGTTGTGCAATTTTTAAACCAAATCAGTTACGAGTCAAATACGGTTTTTAAAACATTGGTTATTTGACACAGCTTCAGGTTCGTCTCGAGCATGAGCCTATTACAGTACCAGCTTCTCCATTGCCGAACTCACCATCCTATCTTCTCGGTAAGTTCGTTCGATTCAACATGTTTATTTGTAAGCCCTAATATTAGTTTAGTGATTACGCTTTTATTATTTTGTCAAAATTCATCAAATTGTTTCATTCTGTTAGGGTTTTACCGGATTGCAGGTTTAAGTTTTCACCTATCATTTTGCCTAATTTGATTGATTATATAATATTTAAACAATAGTTTGTGTTACTTTAGCATTGATTCTCAGCTGGTTTTGAACTTGAACTTGTAACTTATAATAATAATATATTTTTTTAAGATTATGCTCTTAGGAAGATGCAATCAACTTCTTCAAGCTCCTCCTCAACCACTTACATTATTAGTCAACGTCGGTTTCCGGTTTTATTCATCGGATTTGGAGTTTGAAGTCAAGAATATCACCAAGATCATCAATGACCATCCGTTTCCTGACCAACCGATTCACCCTACACTTGCTCAAGTCATCCCTTCGGGTTGCATTTCAACCGCTTTTGTAGAAAACATTCTCGGTCGTCTTTTCGCAACTCACTCTAACGGACTTAAAGCGTACGAGTTCTTCAAATTCTCCCTCCAGTTTCCCCAATTTACCCCCACTCCGGACACATTTGAAAAGACACTTCATATATTAACACGAATGCGCCATTTTAACAAGGCATGGGATTTAATAAATGAAGTTCATCAAACACGCCCGTCATTGATCAGCCTCAAATCAATGAGCATAATGCTGTCAAGAATTGCAAAGTTTCAATCTTTTGACGAAACCCTTGAAGCATTTGAAAAGTTGGAGGATAAGTTATCTGATGACAAGCGATTCGGTACTGATGAATTCAATCTTCTGCTTCGCGCATACTGCACACAGAGGCAAATGAAGGAAGCTAAATCGGTATTCAATAAGTTTTATTCTCGATTTTTACCGACAACGAAAACAATGAATATTTTGCTTCTGGGATTTAAAGAATCCGGTGATGTTACTTCTGTAGAACTGTTTTACCATGAAATGATTCGAAGAGGATTCAAACCCGACATTGTAACGTACAATATCAGAATCGATTCTTACTGCAAAAGAGGTCGTTTTTTAGACGGGTTAAGGCTTCTAGAAGAAATGGAACAAGTTAACTGCTTTCCCACATTAAAGACAATAACCACTTTGATCCATGGAGCTGGCATTGCTCAAAACGCAAACAAAGCACGGCAATTGTTCAATGAAATTCCCAAGAGAAAATTAATCGCAGATTCTGGTGCATACAACGCGTTAATAACTGCTTACATCAGATCAGGAGACGTCAAGTCTGCAACTAGACTAATGGATGAAATGGAAGGTAATAATCTTGTTCATGATAATGTTACATATCATACAGTGTTCTCGGGACTGATGAAATCTAATGGAACCAATGGTGTTCTTGAGCTTTATAACAAGATGATTGATAGAAATTTTGTGCCTAAAACACCAACGGTAGTAATGCTAATGAGTTTCTTTTGTAAGAAGCGTAAGTTAGATGAGGCGTTTGGTTTTTGGAATTATTTAATTGAGAATGGATATTGTCCACATAGTCATGCTATGGATGTTTTATTAAGAAGCTTGTGCTCCGATGGACGGGTAGAACAAGCTTTCGGGTGCTCTGTACAAATTCTTGAAAGAGGGAGGCATTTAAGTAACAATAGTTTTTGTGTTTTAGAAAAGTATTTAATAGAAAGTAATGATGACGATAAATTAAGGATGCTTAATTTGATGATTAAGAAGCTGCAAACCGTGTTACCTGCATCAAAAGGGCACGCCATTGGCACTTCTGACCCTGATCAGAACCGAGTAGCATCAATATAACATTTATTACAAGTTTTATCAGATTCTTGAAGTGGGTGTGTTCTCGGGTTGCCTGCTTATTTGGGACAAAATTGTGTTGTTTGGTAATGGAATTCTGCTCATGAGGTATGATTGTTGTTCTGTTACGTACTTATCGTAAAATTATTCTGTTTATTTTCTCTTAAGATCATAATTCCTGGTCATTTAAACCCCTGTTTTTGGTTGCGCGAGCCAGGATTATAGATCTGCTAGCAAAAGAACCACAGATTGGAGTTGCATAATCAGAGCCACTTAAACCAAACGTCGGTTCTTTAAAGGTGATAACTTGCTATATAATGTTGTTTGAGCCCACCCGAAACGAGTAGACCGTTTCAATCCAAGGAATTTATGGGTTCTTAGTATAATCTTGAATTTGATGGATTTTGGGAATGATTTGTAATTTTTCATTGTTTTCGTTTATATCTTTATTTAATTTAATATTTGTTTGGATAAATAAACTAAACACACGTTTTATAAGACAAATTTTATTAAAAACTAGTTAGAGTTGTCCGGTGTGATATGACAAGAATTTTGTACATGCGTATATGTAATCCGATCAATAAAGATGTGTGAAAGTCATTTACGATACCAAAAAATGCTTTATTTTGAATACAACTGCGTCTTTACAACTCCGTTTTCAATAGTTTATATCGGAAACATGGTTGTGTATTAACAGTTACATGAAAAAGTTAGCAGTGAAAATAAAATTAAAATCATAAATGAAATATTATTAAAAATTAAATATGTTAAATGTATATATTATTTATTATAGCATAAGGGGTTAAATTGAAACTGTTTTTTGAAGAAAATAAAAGAACCATCATCATCATCATCATCATCATCGTACTCAGTATATCCCACCAATAGCAAAGCTATGGTAGGGTCTGAGGAGGGTAAGATGTAGGCAGCCTTACCTCTACCCCATAGGGATAGAGAGGCTGCTTCCGGTGAGACCCCCGGCTCGATAGTAGTTTTGCATCAAGCCTTGGACATAAGGCACATAGCACTCAATCATCGGGACACCAGCTGATCGGTGCATGTACCCTTATCTTTCAGCTATCAACGCCACTACATGATGCCTGATTAACCGAAGAAAATAAAAGAACCAAATGGTCCAAAATAAAAAGGATTGGTTGGGGAGTTGTAGGAACCAAATGGTCCAAATTGTTACATATAATTAATGTAACTAAGTTGCAACATTGTGACCCATACAACTTCCAGTGGTCAATAATTGAGAATTTGTGGTCCTTTTCTGCATTCAAAAACGAAATTTGTGGTGATAATTTCCCACCAAAAAAGGAACATGTTCTGTTTCAATCTTCAAATGATTGTCTGAAAGTGCATCGTACTCGGTTTTTACCAAGTCGGATTTGGATAACGTGAGAACAAATAAACATCTTCGAATGATTGTCTTTGCTAAAATCAAAATTTATGTTACTTATGAATTTGTTAAGATATAAAAATTACAAGAATGAAATTAAATAAAACGGCATAAAACAGATATTATAACATGAACTCAAACCTATTAAGTCATACATCATTTTTGCATACGTTGCTATAAAAAATAATATCGTTGAAATGCCTGAATACCTCTTCTAATAGAAAATTTAACTGGTTGGAGGGTTGCTGGGACCCTCAACCCAACTCTAGTTTTCCCCATGTGTTGCATGAATGGCATATTTGAGATTCACACACATTGACATATAAACAATAAAAGTTTAATACTTTTTAAGATCATCATCATCATCATCATCATCATCATCATCATCATACTCAGTATATCCCACCAATAGCAATGCTATGGTAGGATCTGAGGAGGTTAAGATGTAGACAGCCTTACCTCTATCCCATAGGGATAGAGAGGCTGCTTCCGATGAGACCCCCGGCTCGATAGTAGTTTTGAATCAAGCCTTGGACATAAGACACATAACACTCAATCATCGGGACACCGGCTGATTGGTGCATGTGCCCTTGTCTTTCGGCTATCAACGCCACCACATGATGCCTGATTAACCTTCCGCCACTTTTAACGTTATTTTCACGTGATTAGTAAAATAACGTCAAAATTAGTGCAATTTTACTTTTGCCCACCCAAGGGTTCATCTTAATACTTTTTAAGATGCTAACTTGAAAACATACTTTTAGTGGAAAAAAAAGAAGCATTTGTGCTTGAGTCCGACATGAAGCATGTGTTCCTGAAATTTTCAAGTGGTTGCACAAGATTCTCCAATTTCCACAATATCATAATGATATGCGAATTATTGATTATGTCATATACTCATATTCCCTTGTTTTGTTTTCTATTTAAAGTTAAAAACCCATAACATGTCAATCGGGAAAGACACAAATCAAGATTAAAATCTGTGGCATCGAATTCGTACGGATCAAGTGTCCATCGAACAAGAATAAAGATCTTATCAAGTCAATTAACTTTCATTTTGAAAAATTAATTCTTAAATTATAATTAAAATGACTGTTAAAATATTAGGAATCTCTTTAAAATCTTTCTTTACATATAGCTAGGCATGTAGGAATTTATGCATTATAACATTAGTGGATTCGCTATTAAGACACGAAGATGATGACGTGAGAATATAATCTGTGTTTTAAGTTAGACCCGTCACACAACTCGCTTGCACATATTATTATAGATGAAAATGTATATGATAAGCTAATCATACCTTTAATACTTTTTAGTTGGGTAAACATGTGTAAA
Organism: Bidens hawaiensis; assembly: GCF_021521415.1. NCBI lineage: Eukaryota > Viridiplantae > Streptophyta > Magnoliopsida > Asterales > Asteraceae > Bidens > Bidens hawaiensis. The sequence continues at coordinate 120,492 of NW_027494054.1, forward strand.
TTGGTGTAAGCATGTGCATCCCTTTGGGTCCAAGTGTATAGATCTTTGGATGTATCTTGGTTCTAATGCTTTATCCACCTAATAAGTTGATCTTTAGATCTAAATCATGTTATTATTCTCAATATACAATCCATGCTTTTTTGGATCTAAAAGCTTTGATATATATGTAAACAATTCATAAGTTCTAACATCCTTCTTTAATTATTAAAAATATTATATTTTCAATGGACAAATAATAAATTTCAGTGTACTATTAATGGGCTATCACCATCTTTGGAATACAATGACACCGGCATGTATTGCGTCAACGTAAGGAATAATCCTTTCCACCCCCCACCAATCAATGCACATTTATATGTATAATAATAATGCATTGTTCTTTACTCTTTTCTTGTTATCATTGATGAGAATGGGTAGAGTATGAAACATATATTCTAATGTGAGTGTCATTTTCGGTCTCATATTGTCATATCTATCACGTACCTCACCTGTTACTTATTATATATCGGGCTTATAGGTATACCTATGAGTGTCGGGTATATCCATTGATGGTTAAAAGTTAGTCTTTGAGATACTCATGATCCATAACATGATCTTAAACTCATTTAAATAACCTGCTTGAATTATCAAATGCTCAACAAAGGTATATTATATACACATATATACTTGCTATTTTATTTACAAAATTTCAAACTAGTTTTTCTTTACAAGTATCAAATAAACATGATCATGACTTTGACCTATATAGTAATTACAATTACAAAGAGGACTACTAGGGTGGACATGGTACTTACGGTATGGATTCTGCTTGGTCTTGGGACCACCGGGAACACCACCCGTGCTCTTTGGTATCGACAAAAAAAATATTATTTTGGGATAGCCACACCATATCGTCCCGATGATTCAAGATAGAAATAGAAATATGTGAGAAGAATTTCAGGGTGAAGGATGAATTTTAAGATGGGATGTAGTGAAAACTCCTTGGTAATGAATAAAATGAGATTGGGTTTTAGGACGGCAAAATCACTCTCACCGCCCTTAATTCAAATGATTTAATTTATCCTTTTTCCAAAAAAAAAATACATATAGTTAGTCTGACTTTCTAAAAGAAGGAATAGACTAAAAATAGGGAGATCCAATCTTTTATGATTTTTATATAGTATGATGTGTTTCATCATCTTTAGATAACTCTTATCCATGCATCAAAAATTGTCTACTTTAGTAAATAAATTTTAACAATTTATAAAATATAGACCCTATTTTAATTCAAAGTATAAATCCTGTTTCAATAATGATAAATATCTTACATATTTACCACTTATTCTTACCAAATATGATGAATTCAACACTTATAATTACCAGATATTTATAAAATAAACATTTAATATATATTTTTTAAAATAGAATAACTAATACGATTCCTTATTAATTAATATAGAATATTCTCATTTTTAAATACGGTTCAGAACACGTCTATGCTATTTAAAATGAAACATTTCTTATTAACCATTATCTTTTTCACCACCCTTAATTTGAGATTTTACCATACATTAAAAAAAGTTAAAACTTTATACAAAAGTATGCTTATTTTTGGTAAATTTTAAACTTTGATGGATAATTGAGAAATAGACAATACAAAAGTCAAAATTCGATTACCATAATTTATAATCATTCCATTTTTATTTATATCTATCTTATCTTAGAATTAGAATATGATACACATACTAAAATAAATAAAAATAAATAAATAAAATTTTAAAAGCTTGAATTTTCCGCCATTATTATTATTATTATTATTAATAAGTATAAGTGCAATGCAAACGCATGTCAACTACTCAACTCTTCATTGTCACACCCACATCATCTTCATCTTCATCTTCATCTTCATCTTCATCTTCATCTCCATCTCTCTTTCAGGCTGCTTCAATGGTTAATGAGCAGTAGACTAAATTCATCAAATTTTTATACTTTTAGTAATCAAGTTTAGATTTTTATTAGCAGAAAGAACAATGGTGATCATAACCCAGGATATGATCCATCAACTCCAGAATCTAATGGAATCATGTTAGTGTTTTTTCTCCAAAGAAAAACCCTAATTTTGTCTTTAATTTATTTATTTTTTCCCCAAATTTTTATATACGTTATGTTCAATTTTATTGCTGCAGGTGATGAACAACTCAAGATCACATTCGAGGTTCGATTCGCTTTTAAATTTATTTAATTTCCATTAAACTAAAGTCAAATTGTTTCGGGTGTATTTCGCATACCAGGTGTTCGACATAGCTTGATTTGATTTTGTAATTATAGTGTTGAATGAGTGTTGATAGGTTAAATTGAATTGAATGTGCAGAATTTGCATCAAGGATGTCCGTCCGAGACGATGATCAGGTTTCTTAAAGCACGAGACGGGAACATCTCCAAAGCGCATAGCATGGTTATATCAAACTCCATTCAAGTTGAAACTTGAAACCATTATCACATTAGATGTTCTGATGAATCTTGTGTTTTCAGCTTGTTGATTGTCTAAATTGGAGAACTGAAAACGAGATCGACAAAATATTATCGGTGAGTTATGTTCACAGGATTTTACTTGTTTTAATGTTATCTGTATGGCTAACTTTCTGTTCATATGTGCAGAAACCTATAATTCCTGCAGAGTTTTATAGATCCGTGAGGGACTCGCAGCTTATAGGGATGTCGGGTTACACAAAAGATGTATGCCTGCACTTGATACTACGTGTTTTGCCAGATTTAACGACTTCAGTGTGATCTCAACTAATTCATTTGGTTTCTTTTAATATTTAGGGGCGACCTGTTATTGCTGTTGGTGTAGGGCTCAGCACATATGACAAAGCATCTGTAAGGATATTACCCGTTTATACGATGTCTTAGTTCAAAGTTAATGTATATGTTTTGAGTTTTTGGTAAAGTGACTACTATTCTGATTATGGGGTCAGAATAATCAGATTTGGGTAAGCCATTAAAAAGTTTTTATAAGAAAACTTCAATATTGAGATAAATCCAAACATCCCTTATGTTTCTTGGTGTGTGTTTATTCTTTTATAAATTGATCATGATGTTTCTTGGTGTGTTGCCTATATTAGATTCATTACTATGTTCAATCCCACATCCAGATAAATGAATACAGAGACCGTGTGATATTGGTAAGTCCAAATTATGATAATTGTTTCGACTGCATAAACTATGTTAGCTTTTAAAATATAAGTTAAACTATTAGTTTTCATTCTAGCCATCTGCAACAAAAAAGTACGAGCGACACATAAGCACGTGTGTTAAAGTTCTTGATATGACCGGCCTCAAACTCTCACATCTCAATCAAATTAAGGTTAGATATTGTAGTCTACTGAACCACTAACTGAAGCAACTGTTATGAAACTGATACGCATTTTGCTGTAAAATATGTTACAGCTGTTGACAGTTATATCTAGTATTGATGACTTGAACTATCCAGAGAAAACAGATACTTATTATATCGTCAACGCACCGTATGTTTTTTCAGCATGTTGGAAGGTTAGCAATTTCTCTTCAGTCTTCACCATTGATACAAGATTTAAAGAGTCTTTGTTGTACGGCTTTTAATTTCAAATATTTGCAGGTTGTGAAACCTCTACTGCAAGAACGAACAAGAAAAAAGATTCAGGTGCTTTCGGGCTGTGGTAAAGATGACTTGTTGAAGGTAATAAATATTAGAGGTGTTTGTGTAATTTCGATTCGAGGGTATAAAGTTCTAACAAGATTTGCATTTACTTGCACTGTGCAGATAATGGATTATGAATCCCTACCCCAATTTTGTAGAAGACAAGGGTCTGGATCATCAAAGTATTCTAAAAGCTCAACGGGTGAAGATTGTTGTTTCTCATTCGACCACGCGTTTCACCAGCAGCTCTATAATTACATTAACCAGCAAGCTGCAGGTGTAAAGCCTAGAGCCCCGATCAAACAAGCATCATTTCATGTCGGTTTCCCTGAACCCAACTTAACCGGCTGTAAAATTGCACAAACCATAGAAACCGAGTTCCATAAACTAGAGATCCAGAATCAGCTTACTGACGAACAAAATGGACATCAAAAGGAAGTGAATGCATAGAAGCAGTTGCGGACGTTATATGCTATTATAATTATTCATATATATTGTAATATCGATTCGTAATTTTATAAACCTGTTGCGTCTGGACAGGAGAATAGTCATTTTGACCTCAAAAGTACTGAATAATGAAGCACAATAAAGCATCAACTTTTACCATCTCCATTGCCTTTGCAACATATAATTTATTCACATGTTTATATGCTTTTCTTGTTTATGATTCAAAACTGAAGCTCAAATAAATATATTGAAATCAAACAGTGATATTCAAATTGCAAATGGCACAAACAAGCAAAGAAATCATGAACATAACACATGATTCCTGATAGCACTCTTAAAAAGAAATACAAAATCAAACTAGCCCAACTGTCTGTAGCAGTTATAGGCAACTGCAACCGAAACAGCAGCGCCGATAAGAGCCAGAGCTGCATATACGTCTTCCTTTTCCCATGTCTCGAGCCATGTTGGCATGGTGCAAACCTTGTGTGGTGTTGGCGCATCTTTGTTACCCATATTGATAGAAATTTGATTCTTGACACCCTTTTTCCTCTCACCATTAGCCTTCGTTTCAAGGTTGAAGTTCCCTGCATTTTCAGACGGGTTTGAAACCCGACAACAGGCTGAACCACCATCCGCCGCCTGTGATCCATCTTCCATGCTTCTTTCCGTGTTTTCATCACCATTTGCTATAAGCCTTTGTTCTTGAGCTTTCATTTGGTCTTCTTCTGATAAACCCATTTGTCCCCTAAAAAAAATTATTTTAACAAATTATTTCATCAATTTTCCACCTTTTGGAGTAAATTGAAAGTTTAGGTGAGATAGTGAAATAATTATTATTTTAATCATTGAAACGATTGGTTAACTATCAATCTGTCACTTTTAACATTTTTGTTAGCATAACTATAGAAAGTATATAAAACAGCAATCCAAATATGTCAAGCTTCACATGGTCATCACATTTTCTTTTCATTTTTGTAGTACAACAATTAAAAACACAATTAGTAAACAAAACATAATTACCTCCAAAGCCGGTCTACAATTTCACCTTTCTCAATGTGTTGGTCAAGTAACAAGGGTACATCATCAGGCATAACATATCCATACCTGTAAAAAATTATACATTTAAAATCGAGTAAAATTGTATGAACAAATAGCCATTATCATTACCAATGACCCGTGACTTTCTGATGGTTGTTTGACCCGAATATGATCACATTTCCAGCATACTTATGTCCTCCAATATGTGAACATGGACGAACAAATACTTTACTTTCATAACCACGTGATTCTATCTCCTCTTTAAATCTTGTAACAAGCGCGGGCCCACAGACGCCACATCGTTTGTCCCGTGCACCATGAGAACACACAAAAATGTACGATCCTCTAAGCGGTTCGGGACTTCCAGGCAGCCATTCACCATCTTTTACAAGAACTTCTTCCACAAATGTGTCAACATCAAAATGAGTCAATCTCCTGTATACCATTCAAATGTTGCAATCAATCATTAGTCTTGCATAATGACAGTTAGGGGCTATGCAGTCAATAGTGGTGTGATGGCGTTGAGATAGTGGTCTCTTGCATAATAGCGGTCCAGAACAGCGGAAATGCTATTATTGGCGCTATCAACCACTATCAACCGCTATCTTGATGAACGATTGGATTCCTTGATTAATGTGGACGTGGAGGAAGATTTCAATGCTAATGATAAGATCATGACATCACGTTTAAAATATTGACACTTTTCTGTTTTGACTTTTGATATTACTATTAATAGCATATATGCTTTACGTTTTATACAGATATATAATATATTTATATATAAATTTTGCATGACATTAAATTTACCGCGATAATCTATATCTCAAATAGTGGCCCTTGATCGCTATTTGAATTTGGCCCGCTTTAACTGCATAGGTTAGCGGTGAGCAATAACCGAACTGTTAACCAAAACCGATCAACCAAAAACTGAATTAACTAAAAATCGGTTATCGTTTATTTTGTACCTTCGGTTAACCGAACCAAACTGAAGCATTCATACTTTTCATATATTTATAGTTTGTAACTCCATTTCATGTAATTCAAAGCAAAAATTAAGTTAGGTTTTGGTTATTGATCGAACTGAACAGAAAACCGACAAACTAACCGATTAAGCGAAAACCAACTGTTTAATTAAATAGATTAACCGATGACTTCGGTTTCGGTAACAGAATTACATAATTTAAATGATTGATTACCTGTATCTAATCATGTCTGGAAAGATCAACACATCTCCATTAGAAGTCTCAGTGCCATCATATCCCTCACAAATAGTCAACCGAGTCTAGTCAAACACCGTTGACCAAAACAATCAGTCAAACTCAACACAAACCCTAACACACACAAACACAGTAACAAATAAACATTATTAACCCTACCTGCTTCTTCAACTCACTCTTCCTGGACGACAGCACAGCCGACAACAGCCGCGGCAGCCGATCAAACTCCGCGGCTTCGATACGCGGCGGCCAGACTTGCGGCTTCTTGTAGCACAAGAACACGTGGCGTTGGTAGTACTTGACGGTGCCTACGGGAGGAGACTGCTTGAAGTCCGATCGAGAGAATCCGAAGTCCTCGTCGCCGCCGTCGAAGCCGCTGAGAAACGCATCGTTTTGGAAGCTGCCGGAAGCGCTGCCGATCTGAGAACTGTCGCCGCCGTCTGACGTGGAGGCGGTCAGGAATGTTAGTGGCTCGTCTCTGTTACTTGCCATCAAGGTATTCGATGAAATGCGTCAATGAAAATGACTCATTGTGTTGCTTAATTACTACTATTATCCATATATGCTACTTCACTGTCACATGTTTTAATGTTAAATAAAATATAAAAAAAATTTTGGTCTAAACATTTGGGACAATGTAATGGAATGAAATAATTGGGTTTCAATAATGGTTGGTATTCGTGTTCGGAGTGTTGAGATGGAACGTATTCCCGTATTGTTTGAGTTGGTTAAAGGAGGTATGATGGTGATATCGGCGGTGTGCCCGATTTGTAAATAGGTGGGGTCGGCGGAACATTTTGATGATATTGTGTCAATTTGCTCAAATAGTTTGGAGTGTCGTCTCTTTGTGGTGTAAGGTTTTCTCTGTTTACGCCTTCAGGATTAAAGATCTATTGGAGCTGCATCGGTTCTCTTTATCAAAACGGAAGGCGAAGGCATTTAATGTGGTTTGTTTAACCACGATTTGGTGTCTTTGGATTTTGAGGGGAAGCAGATAAATGTTAACGTGGCTGGAGAGATTAAAGTGCTAAGCTTCTTGTGGGTTAAAAACCGAGATGGGGGGGGGATGTGGGGCCTAACATGGGAGATGTGGCAGCCTGGCGGGGGTTTAACTTTACGTTGTAATTGGGTGATGGTGTATGTCCGTTTAGTTTTGGGCATACACGTATAATTCTTGTTGGTTTGGTGTTTTGTGGTTATTGCTAATGTCTTGCTTGTAACGATAATTTGTTAATATAATAAAGCTTTGGTTGTCCATTCAAAAAAAAAAAAATTCTTCAATGTTTTGTTAACCTAAAGCCTTTTTTTGAATGATATCTGCAAGAATTTAGTTACGTAATCGCGTTGACAATTGTCGTTTTTCATTTGTGTCCGTTTATACACGATAAAATTTCTTAAAAACGAAACGAATCAAAACTAAAAGATTTGATATGTTATAATACATGTTCAAAGAAACTTATTGTAATACGTAACATCATAATCTAATGATCCTGACTACCCGGGTTACAGTTTCAGTCACTCGGGGTGTCGCCTCAGGTTATTAACAAAAAAAAAAGCTTTTAGCTTCAAAATTGGTTGAACATATACACACCAACCAATATAACACGCACGAAAGAGACGCGAATACTATGATTTACATAGGCTTTTCGCCGGGCAAATATGAAGGAGACGAGCCAATATCAACCTGTGATTTCTTCCTATGAAACATGCTACTCAGACTGGTAGTGAACACCTTCTTTGTCTTTTGTTTGTGTGGTGGACTCTGCTTATGATTTGGGGATGGTGATTGCTGCATTTGTGTTTCTTTGAGTATCAAAGCCAACTTCTTTTGTTCCCTCTCTCTCCACCTTCTCAGCTCGCCCTCTGCGGTCTTCTTGCCCGCCTCTGCCACCTCTGCACGCTTTAATGCCGCGTCTGCTGCCGCCCTCAAATCATCAATCTCCCTTTGTGCTGCTTCTAACTTCTCTGATTCCATCACTTTCCTACTCAATGCCTCAAACTCTTCTCGGGATATTGTGATTTTTAATCCTGATTCGGCTTCTTTTGCTTCCTTGGCTTCCATTAAAATTATATTAAGTTTACTTTCAGCTTCTTTCAAAGCATCTTTCATGGCTTCCGCTTCTTTCTTCATTTCTTCAGCTTTCTTCTTCATCTCTTCTGATTCCCGTTTTGCGTTTTCGTTCTCTGAAACCAACTGTTGAAAAGTCAACATCGTTTCATCAGTAACCACCGTGAAATCAATAAATTCTCTTTCCGTTTCTTTCAGTTTCAATTCTTCGTGCTCTTTCTTTATGTTCTCGAGCTCAATCTTTAAAGATTCCAACAACTTCCTCAATGATCTTTCTTCTTCAACAAACTTGTGTAATGAATCTTTAGCGCCGTCAAGCTCTAAAGTCACAGTCTTTACAGAATCAAGATCCGAAATCCGAGCATTTTCCATTTCCATTTGTAATCTTGCAACCTCAGATGTCGTTTCTGCAAATTGGGTTTCAAGATTTTTTGACTTTTCCAGGTCAGCCTGTTCCCGTAAAGCAAGTAGTTTCTTTGCAGATTCTTCTAGTGCTGCTTTATGTGCCAACTTTTGAACGCGTTTTCCATTAGGGTTTGTTTCTGTACTTTCAAATTGATTTGCTTGATTATTTGTCATCTTGATTGCTGCCTCTTTTGCCTCGTTAGTAATCTTGAGCTTTTTGGTCAGATCAACTACTAAACTTTTAGCCTGTTTGAGCTCGGTTAGTGCACCGGCTTTTGTAGTTTCAGCACTCTTTAACTGTTCCTTTAATTTATAAAGCTCTTTTTGTGCCAAATGGAGCTTCGTTTCCTTCACCAACGCCCTCTACATTCATAAACAAAATTTTGTCGCAAAAATCAACACGCCCTCTTATTACTAAAAAAGACAATAAAGGTATTATTATAAAATATACTTACCTCAGCAGAATGAGGCTTTAGTTTTCTGATGGGGCTTTTTTCACCTGAAAAAGCACCTTCCCCAAAAAGATTTACAGCGTCCTTGACAGATTGGAATGGTGTGCCAGTATCGATCTCTCCAACCTCCACTTTTGGAGACCCGGTTTTGTTTTCACGATCTTCTGCGGGCATACTGTTGATCAATTGAATGAGGTCAGCGATTCATTTACATTAAATAAAAAAAGTACACAGAAACATGCAGGAGTTGCAAATCTTCCAAGAATCATCTTAATATAGCCATACCTTTATTATTTATGATTTTTTTTCTTTTTTGGAATATGCATTTACACGTATACATAATTTCCAAGAACCATCTTTACCATTTTTAGAAGGATAATGCAAACTATCAAATTTTAAATTTAAAACCTTTTCAAACCGCCAAATCGAACCGTTTTCGAAACAATAGTTAACATTTTAGCCCATAATTTCCATTAAAACCAGCTGAACCAAGCCATAAACACCCGTGGTTTTTATACGCCCTAACCCACACCACGTAAACGCTACTAGGAGGTTTATGCTAGTCCTATGCATATAAAAGATAACTGGATATTGACATCAGTTTTGCTTTGTAAGCTGTAACTTAATTGCATTCATTCCTCTCATTAATACAAAAAGAAAACTGTAAATTATCAAAAATTTGTGTATTTCAAACCATTATCTAACAATTTTAAGCAGCATCAACTCATAAATCATAATCACCCAAATATATATATAAATAAACAAAATTAAAAAATAAAACACAATTATGAACAGCAGAATTTCATAATTAAATCAGCACTTGTCTCCTAGAAAACCTTACTTGATTAATCAGGAAGAAACTTCGGTTATTCAAATTAACCTTTAACGACAATGTATCAAGCTCAAGACCCTGAAAATGAAACCACACAACCATATTAACATTTGTACATGTTCAAAAATACTTTAATCAAGTAAATCTCAATACTTACAAAAAGATTTTTGAAATCATTATAAAGACAGAAACTTTAAAACCCTAAAAAAAACAAAAGTTGATATAACAATATAATCCCTAGGAGTATGATTAATAATGAAATACCAAAATTAAGCAGTCATTAGTGAAAATGCCAACACTTTAACCATCATTAACCATTGTATAACCATCAGGTTATTAAAAAAAAACCTTTTTATTTCAAATTATAAATCAACAACGCAAAATTGTTGTAAGAGTCTGCAAATTCGTTGGAAATCGATTTGTGCAGTGATAATTAAACAAAAAGATTAGATTTTTAACCAGTTTAATGGATGAAATAAGGGGAAAATGAAAAGGGTTTGAATGATTACCGATAAAGAATGAAGGGGTTGATAGCATTAGCAGATGGATGAATGTTGGAGTGAGAGTATGTTAAGCAAGTGAAGGAGGCAAGTGACAGGTTGAATGAATAGGTATAGGTATAGACGTATAGTATATAGGATATGACACGAGGGCAGTACCAAAGGCATTGATAATTGTACTGTGATATGACCTCACCACGTTATTCACACCCGTGTACTAAAAGGCGCTTGCCAACAAGGAGCCTATTATTATTTTATTTTTTTAAAACGATGATAATTTTGGTATGACTGGGTGGTCGTAGACTGCTTCGACACCGGTTTAGAATCCAATAGAGTTTTTCCTCCCCTCGTCTTTGGAAGTTACCTTCTCTACTGACGTCACTTGACATCAGTTGCACCACAAGAGTCGAAACCCTCTGGTATAACGTAGACACGAGCTCGGATTTGAACTGTTAACCTTCTAAAAAAAGCTTATTTCTTAGACCATGTCTAGTCATAATGTGATAATGCCTCACCCCTGGGCATTATGCGTCATGTGACGCCCAGTCAGATTTTTGGTTTTTTGAAAAAAGAGGGTGTAGCCGTAACTCTCCACCCCGGACATTTTATGCCACGTGACGCCCAGTCACTTTTTATTATTAATTTTGTTTTTTTAAATAATAATTCATTAAATAATTAAATATAAAACTAAAAACACTAAATTAAAATAAAAAGAATACATAAAACCCTCCTAGTACATTAAAATCACTAATAAAAAGAACACATAATATCTTCTTCTCGGTTTTCACCCTGTAACTCAGCATCATAACAAACCACCGTAATAATAACATAAACAACCCATGACCTTCAAAACACCATAATATCATTATCAACAACCTCACTCACCCTCTTAACTCTCAAAACCCTACCTCCAATCCACCGTCATAATCAACAAGTCATCCACCGGCGGAGACTCAGCAAAAATGGTAACAATATAACGGTCAAATTTGTTTCAATATGCGTGCTTTTAAGCGTTTTGTAGAAAACGTTGTTCAAAAACGCCGACCAAAAGCGCTGGGGTGTGCCCTGACGTTTTCGTTCAAAACGCCGCCATAACGTTGTGAGTACGGATGGTCTTATCTTCATTGTCATAACCAACTGGAGTAGCCTAGTTCTTATTCTTTTTCCAAAATATCTAGTTTATTAACATAAGTTTTTATTTCAGTTTTATGAATTTTGGAATATAAAAAAAGAAAATAATAATAAAGCATTACAACATTCACATTGGAATTTACATTCCTATCTACATGATTTAATTGAAAAACCATTTATCTAAATTTTGTTTACTTTATAAAACCCTTTTATCTGACCCTTTTACACTTAGGGTGTGGTTAAATGTATCCCTGGTTGCTTGTCATACCTCCCTCCTTGAAAAAACTAATTTTCATATTACCTCTTTAAATTATATAATTACCAAATTAACACAAAAATAATGATTTTATATTATTTTTTTTACAAGTTGCGTTTTTTATGATTTCGAGTTTAGGGTTTAGGGTTCGGGTTTAGGGTTTGGGTTTAGGGTTTAGGGTTCGAGTTTAGGGTTTAGGTTTTCGGGTTTAAGGTTTAGGGTTTCGGGTTTAGGGTCACTACTAGAAAACAAGTCATTTTCTTACAAAAACTTCCTACAAATTTTCTACAACAAGTAGTTCCAACAGATTTCTAACAAGAAAAAATAAGCTTAAACTTTGCTACAACATTATCTAATAAAAATTATGAATAGTTTTTGTAGGAAAGTTATAGGAAGTTTACAACCACATGTTTTTGTAGCAAATTTGTAAGAAAAGTTGTTGGAAAACGGTTGAAAACAATTTTCAAGCATGCGTTTTTCCAACAGCTTTTTTGTTAGAAAATTATTAGAAACTGAATTTGTCCAACAAATTTCCTACAATTCGGTTGTAGAAAAACATCTCTTTTTCTAGTAGTGGGTTTCGGGTTCGGGTTTAAGGTTTTAGGTTTTCGGGTTTCGGGTTTATTTTGTAAAAGATAGAGAGGTAAAATAAGGATATTATAAATATATATACTATTAAAATTAAAAAAAATATTATAAATATTTACAATATTAATACTAAAAAAAATAAATTAATAGTAATACTTGATAGTTTTTAATTTGATATATGTAGTAAAGATTATTAAGTGAAAAAAATGTTATAGGGACTAATATGTATATAAATAATGTTAAGAGGTAATAGTAATTTATCTAATAAATTAAGGAAGGTGTATATATAATAAAAATGGTGTAAAGGGGGTACGTTTAGCAACACCCTTTACTTACTTATAAACACTTATTTTATTAGATTTTCTCTTTTTATACACCCACAACAACATATAAATGATTGACTATGATCCTCTAAGTATAGGGAAGTGCTTTAATTTTCTACTTTTCTATAAATAGTTATCTATTATAAATTATCGAATATAAAGGTGTTTTACTTGTTTTCTTCACTTTGTTCTTCATATTATACAATAAAGATAGATATAGAGACTTCAATGTGAATGCTCTTAGGATCAAATGCAAATAGATTTAACGTGCTAATCGTACAAATAATTAGAGCTAACCCTACATTTCTATTGTACTTGATTTTTTTTATTGCCATGACTCTAGTTTAGAAATTAGAATTATAGATTAATAATCACTACTCTAGTTATTTATATGTTTAATAAATTAATTTCATTTATAGGGAAGTCACTCGTAATAATAAAATAACTTTATGATTCTTTGAAACTATATTTCAAGTGAATGCCTATATCCGGTAAGATGCACAAAGAAATCTCATTCACACGTTCCAAAACTTCTCATAGCTACTATCATGTAGTTGTTAACTGGTGTTTGTAAACTTTTATAAAGATATATGGTGGATAGAATGATCATTATAATTTTTAATTCTCTAATGCTCACAAAACCGGTTATTACTTTGTTTGGAGCTTTTTGAGCTGAAGTCGGACTCATAATCATAGTTATCAAGTAAATTATTGTTATGTATACACGTTACTACTTTTTGAACTTTAAACTAGTCGTAGTCAAAAAGATAATTCATAAGTAGAAGTCAACCACCATTAACGCTAATCATGTTTTAAGGTTTACCACTTTGTTGGACAATAAAGGGTCATCCAACTTTTGAGTATTTTACTATTTTTAGCACAATTTCGAATGTCATTTCGTCTTCACGGTTTGCTCAGTTTTGCTATTTAATCCAAAAGAAGAGCATGTGTTGGTTGTTTTTTTATTTGTTGCATAGTTGGTCGGGTTGGTAACATGTGGGTCGCCCATTCTCGATTTTATTTTATAATTATACTTTAATGAAGAAAACGAAAATACCCCTCATTAAACATAACAAAGCTAACGAAGTTAGTTGTTTGGACTAAAATGGCTAGAAAATGAAACCACGAGGATGGAAATGCAAAAAGAAGAAGAAGAAGATTTTGGAAGAAAAAGACAACCAAACCACAAAGACGAAGATGGTAGTTCTCTCTAAAATTTAATCTTGTTTTTGGAACTTCTATATACCTCAGGGCCGGCCGGAGGGGAGGGCGACGGCCCCACGCCCACTCCCTCCATGGGCCCAAGGTTTTTCTAAATATTATATTTTTTAACTTGACTGTATGAACTACCTTCCATATGGCTGGTTGTTCAAGTGAAAATAGAGAAGAAAAGAGTAGAGAAAAAAAGAAAATGGGGTTACCGACGATCGACCTTGCTCTGTAATGAAGAATAGAATTGTGTTTTGCTAAGCGAAAGATGAACAAGAAAGAAGATAAATAAAATACTTTAAAATAAATGTGAACATTTGATCAATAGGCTTAAAAAAACCTAAAAAGCTGACTTGTTAAAAAGATTAAGACAAGTGGTGCAGTCCTATTTTAGTCACTCTATTTAAATAGTTGTTTTTTTTTTATTATTATTATTATTATTATTATTATTAATCTTTTAAACTTTTCTTATGAGTGGTTTAACTTTTACTATTTTTAAACGGAATTATACCCTTTTTGCATTATAGTTCATAAGCTTTTATTTATTTGATTATTACTCTAATATCGAAATTAGACCCATTTACATCGCAACATTTATATATAGGTTTATCATCATTTTAATGAAAAAATTGGAAGGAGAAAACTTGTTTTAGGTCTAGTACCATCCGCGCCCCAGACCCTAAATTTTTTTAGCATTTTCAGAGACGACCCTGATATACATGCATAAGTTCATTTTCTATTTTGATTTAGGAAATAAAGAGATGAGTATATTATGTATCCATACATATACATAGTATTGCAATATATAATAAATTTGAAATATTGTAAAGTTTCCAAAAAAGAGAGTTCACAAATCACAAAATAGCCTTCGTAACATTTTGAAAGGGAGAAGTGAGCAATTGGCTTTTGGGTTCAATAACATAGGATATAGGATGATGGTTAAGGCTTAGAATTTTTGAAGTTTCAAGTCTGAAACTTGACTCAAAGAAGTTTTCTTACAATGTCAGGTTCCATCTTGATGATGATGCTAAATGAGTCAGACCTAAAATGTCAAAATCAGTATGGATTGTTGAAATCACGTCTCAGAAAAACTCACTCAAATATTATGGCTAGTTCCAAATGTTATTAAAAAGAGAGAAGTGTGGTCATATTTGAAAATGAAATATTATGGCTAGTTTACTCTTGTTATTTAAGAAAATAAGTTTTTTTTGTCTTTTAAAAATGAAATATGTAAATATGAACATAAACTACTTGAAATATAATTTACAAAGGTACTTAATTTAAAATACGCATGATATTTATCTTCCTTCATATTTACTCAATCTGAAGATAACTAATTTATTATAAATCAATTTTTATATGTGAAGAGGTAGGTCCCAGCAAAGCCATGTTGGACCCGCAAGACTCACCTTGAAGAGAGACGTCTGCGCAAAGACCAACTGGATCCGCAGGACCCACCATCTACTATGTAAGCCGCGTCTTAACGGACGTGGAAACCCGGTACTCTACCCTGGAAAAATTAATCTTAGCACTTGTACAGGCTTCATGCAGGCTAAGACGATATTTCCAAGGTCACCCAATCACCATTCTCACCAACTTCAAACTTGAAAACGTTCTAGGCAAACCTGAGTTGTCGGGACGCCTAGCCAAATGGGCAATTGAGTTGGGGGAATACGCGATAAAGTACAAGCCAAGACCAGCCATAAAAGGCCAGGTCTTGGCCGACTTTATTGCGGAAGTCCCCGCATCGCGGGAAAAAGAGTGCCAGGAAGAGGCTCAACCCTCTCCAGCACAAGACATTAACGATGTCTGGCGACTCTATACTGATGGAGCAGCCAACAACGAAGGTTCAGGCGCAGGGTTGAAACTAATTAACCCGGCAGGCCAAGAATACACTTACGCTATTCGGCTTGATTTCCCAAGTACGAACAATAAAGCGGAGTACGAAGCATTCTTGGCCGGATTAAGAATTGCGCGTAAGATGGGAGTGAAAAACTTGGAAGCCCACGTGGACTCCATGCTAGTAGCCAACCAGATAAACAGGACGTACACGACCGTGAATGACATAATGGCCATGTACCTTACGCAAGCCAAAACCCTTATGTGCGATTTTAACGATTGCAAAGTTGTGCACATCAAGCGAAGCGAAAACAAATCTGCGGATGCGTTAAGCAAGCTTGCATCGTTAGCCTTCACCCACTTGGGAAAGGACATCCGCGTTGAACTTCTTGGAGCACCATCAGTCCCGCACAAGGAAATTTGTGTCATCCAAACCGGCACGGAAACATGGATGACACCAATCATAAATTACCTTGCAGCGGGTATACTACAAGAGTCGAAGACACAGGCAAGAAAGATACGTTGTAAATCACTGAACTATCAACTTGTTGATGACATACTTTACAGGCGTAACTTTATTGGCCCACTCCTCAGATGCGTTGACGACCAAGATGCCGACTACCTCCTAAGGGAAGTACACGAAGGCATCTGTGGAGTACACGCAGGTCCACGCACAGTCGTAGCTAAGCTAAACAACGCGGGATACTTTTGGCCGGGGATGCACACGGATGCGCTGGCCTACATCAGAAAATGTAGGTCCTGCCAGCTTTACGCACCCAACACGCATCGCCCGAAGAACGAACTAGTTCCAGTCACTTCTTCATGGCCATTCCAGAAGTGGGCCATCGATGTGACAGGCCCATTTCCCACAGCAGCAGGGAACGTTTAGTTCCTATTTGTAGCCATCGACTACTTCACCAAGTGGATAGAAGCAAAACCCTTAGCCCAAACAATCGCAAAACATATCAAAAAATTTATTTGAGAATTTATTATTTGTCGTTTTGGACTTCCACAGAATTTGGTGAGCGATAACGGCACCAATTTTGCTGACCAGAAGCTACAAAAGTGGCTGAAAGAGCTTCAAATCACCCACACCTTTACCTCAGTGGCACACCCGCAAGGTAATGGTGAGGTGGAAAGAGCAAACAAGAGCATCGTCGACGGCATAAAGAAAAGACTCTTGGAGCATAGATCCGGCTGGGTGGACGAAGTTCCACATGTCCTTTGGGCAAACAGAACGCTGAAAAAAGCAAGCACGGGTGAGACTCCGTTCAGCCTCACCTATGGCACTGAAGCCATGGTTCCAGTCGAGATTGGTCTACCCTCACCAAGAGTTATAACTCAACCAGAAGACAATGATGCGGAAAGACGGTTAGACCTTATGCTAACCGAAGAGCGCAGAGACCTAGCCGCAGAGCGTGAAGAGAACTACAAGCGACAAATGCAAAAGTACTACAACACGCGGTGAAACTCTGCAACTTCAATGTCGGAGACTACATACTGCGTAACAACGAGGCTTCGAACCAAGAGCGCCCAGGAAAGCTGGCCCCGGTCTGGGAAGGGCCATACATTATTAAAGAAGTTTTGGGAAAGGGCGCATACCGGCTCGAAAGGCTTGATGGCATCCCCATCCCAAGAACATGGAATGGAGCTCAATTACGCAGATGTTACATGTAGATCAATTCCAAACTTGTAAAGAAAAGGCCTAGAGCCACTTCTAATGGAAATGATTCTCCTTATCACATTGTGTTGATAGCCTTACCTTTATACTTATGAACTGACCACACTGATATGCCGGTATTCACCGCATAAATAAGTGAGGGAGGAAGTAAGTCGTTGCGTGTGGAAAGCGGCACAACCCGCATAAACACAAAAACAGTAAATATTTCTAAGGGAAAGATGAAGAAAACCTTCACGCAGGTCAGATATAGATAAAGTTTGGTCATCCTACTAAGTGAAAGTGACGATCCTACCCGCGCAATCATGATAGAGGAAACAGAACATTAACCTATTATCTAACACGCGTCGAAAGGTTAACTTATTCAAAACACTTAGAAAATTGCTGAGTTAAACTAAAATATGCATGAGCAAATCATATAATGTTTACAAGGCAAGGCGTTAACAAAACATTTATATTCACAATAAAAGTTGTTCAAACATTACAAAATGGCTAGATATCTACCCGCCTACAAAAAATACAAATCTATCCTAACGGTTGAAAGGAATCTCAAGATTCAAGCTTCGGGACCACTTCCTCCAAACCCACTTGAACCCGCACCATCAGTCGGCTGCGGCGGTTCGAGGAAAGCTTTGAGAACAGCTAGCCCGTCATCAGCAGCAGCAACTTCATTCACCTTCTCCACAACCGGATGCGGGAAGGTAGCATACTGGTTCACAGCTTGGTCATAGGCAGCTTCAGTATCAACATCGTGTAAAGGAAAATTGGAAGGCGGGATGCCTTTCTCTGAAAATCCTAGACCAAGCAAGAAACCAGCCTTCTCCCCATCCTCATGAGAAGCGTTGAGGGCTGCGCTCATGGCATCATCATAGGATGTGTTCGCGAATATCCGATGCACAATCTACAATAAAAAATATATATAAAAAACTTTTCTAAGTATAAAGAAAAGCGCAAAGCAAAGAAATTATGGAGCTATGCGTACCTGCGGCAACGCTTCTCGTAGAAGCCAATCCTTATTGGATAGAGCTTCTTGAAGGGTAGCTTGAGCTTGATCGTGGGCGCGTTTGGCTTCATTCTTGTTGAGGTTGGTAAGTAACACGTCCTTGGCAGCAGCCTCTTCAACGCCTTTAAGCTTGCGCTCAGTGCGATCAAGCATACCCCTCTGATCCAAGAGCTCATGTAGCTTCTTGGCATCTTCTAAAGCCAAAGCCTCATGAGCCTGCTGAAGCTTCTCCAGTTTGGCTTTAAGCTCTTCATTCTCAGCGTGCAGAGGCTCAGCAACGGCTTCAGCTTTGGTGGCCCTTTCGGTCGCATTACGCGCAGTTTCCTTGGCTAACCTACGCTGTTCGTTAACAGCTTGAGTAGCCTTGGAACGGGCCTCATGCCTGGCTTGGATCTCGGCCTCAAGGTCCTTGAAGGCCTTCTCTTTTTCAGCAGCGGTGGCTGCAAGCTTCTTGTTCTCCTCCCGCAGCGATCGCACCTGAGCCACCTCCAGGCTATTCGCAGTCTTTAACTTGTCGTTTTCACGACAAAGTAACTCGGCACGCGGCTGCATCCGGGCAAGAAGAATTCGAAGCTCGTTGGACAACCTGGCCTCCTGGTAGCTAGCCATAGCCTCCCTAGTGCACCGCTTGGAGCGGCATGGCGCGCCCAGTCGACGCAGTCTGCAGCCGTCCTGAGAGTCGTGCCTCGGCGGATATTCCACCTTGGCGCATAGACCTCATTGGAATCTGAAACTGCAACAAAAAACAGTTAAGAAAAAATGAATCAGGAGGAATAACAGGCCAAAGTAACCCCACGCACCTGTAGGGTCGATAACAGGCCGATAGCCGCTAAACTCATCACCTGAACCTAAAGGATATCCATCCAAGAGGTCAACGAGATGGGAAGGAGGCAAAGGTTGGACTCCCTCATCAACAGAGGTAAGTCTAGAGGTCCCAACTCTAAACATACCTGAGGAACTAGCCCCAACAGAAGTAGTCGCTAACGCCGAATGCGACAATGCAGAAGCCATTGAGGTAGAGACCATCGGAGATGAACTCATTTGAGATGAACTCATAACCGTGGTAGCCGCCGCAGATGAGCTCGCGGAAAAAGTCACCGCCGGTCCGGTGAAGGATGTAGTAAAGATGGCACTGACGGCCGGCGGAGATGACGTCATAACTGGAACAGTTGCTTCAACAGTATGAGCAA
Source organism: Bidens hawaiensis (assembly GCF_021521415.1). Taxonomy (NCBI): domain Eukaryota; kingdom Viridiplantae; phylum Streptophyta; class Magnoliopsida; order Asterales; family Asteraceae; genus Bidens; species Bidens hawaiensis. The sequence goes on from NW_027494054.1 coordinate 140,326, forward strand.
CTGAACCAGCACCAGAAACAGGCGCAGCCGCCTAGGTCATCGCCTCGGATAGGTTGACCAAACCTATCGTCGTGGGTCCTGAACCGCTTCCTCCCGCACCGCTCTCGAAAGCGGATAAGTCCACTCCTGCATGAAGAAAAACAAAAGATATTAAAAACAAAGGCGGAAGGAAATGCGGAAAAGGTACACAAAAAATATACTTACTGGCTTTCTTGATCCTGAAAGACCTGACAGGCGGAGATAGACCCGATGAAACTGGCCTCTTCGCGCCAGTCACCTTCGCAGCGCTCGGTGGCTTGGAAGTGACAGCCGTTGTCTCAACCTCTGAGACAATGGTCTCGTCACCCCCACCAAAGTTCCCCGCCGCCTCCTCACTTTCAGTCTCGGAATCAGACTGATTCCCCAGGTCGACGACGGAAGCAACCTTCGCCTTGCCCTTCACGCCAGCAGCCTTCTTCTTCCTCACAAAGAAAGGCCCATCTGCGGTCCCTCATCAGAAGATGACAAAATCAGAGGAATTCCAGCAGAAGTTTGAGCATGGAGAGGACGAGGATTAAAGAACTCCTTACCTGGCCGAGTGGCGCTTAAAATTTCGTGGCCCGGCGGGTAGACCTCTACGAATCTATCCGCCGTCTGCTCCAAAATGGGCAACTCGTTCTCATCGAGATCACGAGTACCCAACCGTGCGGGACCATCAGTCTCCCGCGGATGCAAGAGCGACTGTAAGTCGTTCCCCTCTGAAATAAAAAAGATAATGTTAGAAGAAAATCCTAAACCAACACAAAAGACGGAGCATACCGTAAGGAATATAGTTCAAACCGTATTCAAGGACGATGGGTATTTGCGGCGTCCCAGACCCGGCATCCTTCCACACGCGGCTCATCCCAAGCATCACCATCCCAGACTCCGCGAAGCGATAAACCGGAGTCTGGATCTGGGAGATCTTGGCGACCCATTCCGTCTCCTGGTAATTGGAGGCGTGAAGGTTAGGGAGTGCCCTCCCAATCTTGAACGTTATCGCAATGGGGACGACGCGAGCGGAGATGTAGAAAAACTCCTGCTTCCAAGAACGAAGACTACGCTCAGTAGCGCAGATCTTCAACCCTTGATCCGAGTAACAAGGGTATACCAGCCCTGGATGCACCTCCAGGTGTAGAAGGTCATCAGACGGTCGACGCGGGGCTCGATGTCCAAAATACGGCACACCCATTCGAAATGGCGAACTTTAGCAATCGCCATTGGGTGCACCTCCGTCAAATGAACACCGTGTTTCTCCAGAACACGGTACACGAACTTCGTTAATAGGAATCTTAGATTCCCATATAGGAAGAACGAAGCGTAAACCCCTATCTTGCCCTTAGGGGCATCGTACACCGTCTGGTTGGGCTCCGGAAACTCTGGCTCATACGGCTCCAGCATGAACTTCTTGACGATGTAATGGTATACATCGACAGAAAGAGTACACTGGCACTCGCCAGCAGTACTCTTATCGTCCTTATCGGACGTAGACGTTGGGTTCTCGAGGTAAACGTCAGACTCCTCGACGTTAACCTCAGGATCACGAGTAGAAGAAGACATTTTTTATATGTTAAAGAAAGCGGTTTCAGGAGAATGCTCGCCGGAAAAGATGAGTATTCGCCGGAAATCGCTTAAAAGGAAAAGAAGAGTGAAGTGAAGTTATGGGATGAGATACACCCTCTCCCCCCTTATATACTCATCGCAATGAATGCGATGAATTTAATGCGGAAGAGAGAGGGAGCGCAGGTGCAATGAAACGGCGACACGTGTGGATAAAGCAAGCTGGCAACAGGTGTCGGAATGGCGCGTGTCATGAAACTCGCGCCCACGCGCCTGAAAAAGCGTCCTGATTGACCACATGCTGTCACGTCGTCATAACTTCCTGCACGTCCTGAAACCGTCAGAAGACGCCAACGTCCCTTCAACCGTTTGGGCTGTCCTTATCCTTTCACCAACTCTCCGAATTCCAAAAAGATTCAAAAAGATTCAAAAATAAGAGGGAATATACCCCCCTTACCTTGGAAAACAAGAAACCGTAAGACAAGTGCGGGTACAGTGTCAAGGCGAAACCCTTCACATACTTAGCACCTGCAGGGAATTGAAACCAAGAAGGATCCTATGAGCCATGCTTGCAGAAAGAGAAATAGCACCCCCGCATGGCGGGAACGTTGAGAACTACATTGTTTGAAGCTTCAAGGTGGAATTGGTTGTTTAACATAACTGATCACTATGTCAAACTACCAAAACCTCGTGGAGAATCTACACAAGTGAAACTCAACGCTCCCGACTTACGAGGAGGTTATACACTTACCCGCATCATACCCAAAGATCAGGCAGAAAAGTCGGGAATTTCTGCGAGTGACATTAGGAAAACTGCGGGAAGAATCCCCACGGAAAACCTTAAAAAACGAAAAACCCTTTTCAAAACCCCTTGCTTAAAGTCCAAAAGTTCCCCTCATTAACAATTCATGAGAAGAACAATGGACTGGGGGGACTTGAAGAGGTAGGTCCCAGCAAAGCCATGTTGGACCTGCAAGACTCACCTTGAAGAGGGACGTCTGCGCAAAGACCAACTGGATCCGCAGGACCCACCATGCTCAGAGAGATGAAGACCTTACACGCAGCAAGCCAGTTGTTCCCGCAGGAAAGCCACCCTTGGTAAAGTACCCTGCCTGTTCCCGCAGCTGCAGATACAAGCCAAGAAGGAGGGCTACCCGCACTAACAGTAAGGCTACACGCATGAGGCACTAACTCTTATACTTCAGTAATGTCACATGAAGAAGGAATGAGCAGGGCGGGAATATTCCCACCTAAAAGAGTCAGTCCGTACGCTTCTAGAAGATCTTTTGTACTATACCTACCAATGTATGGACAAATAGACAAGATCTGGCAAAAGCAACCCATGAATCAATCACAGGGTGACAGCTCACCGACAATAGTACGAGGAGCAGCACGCTCCAGTATAAAATGTCACTATCAGCCGCTGCCTACCCACCAACTCCCATCGTGGCACGAACATAGCCTGTAGTTGGTGGAAAAGGAATATTATACAGCTGGCCGTACCTGCTTGGAAACCTACCTTCGGCTATAAATACTCCAACACCTTGGAACGGTATCATCATCTTATCTTCTCTCTAGCTATTTTTCTCTATATACACTTATATTCAGAGCAATCTAGTCTGATTCTCACGCCGGAGGGTAGTCACAAGGAGGAACCCCCCCCCCCCCTTCTCAGTGACGAGCTCACGGTGTTTGTTTTGCAGGTCGAGAAGAATAGCCATCTTTGCTGGACCTAACCCTCGTGAGAAACATCTACTTAACCCCCAGATTATCCTTAATCTGCCGGGGCAATTCAGTGTTTCTTCAATATGTATATGTGAATATCGAGAGCATACGCTACTATTAGAAAAATGTGCGTGTATAACTTTTGAATATCATATGCATATATGCGTCAATCTTAACGACCACATTACCAACACAAACATAAATAAATAATATATGAATGAGACATTTTCAGGTTATTTAATGACACGACATTTCCGTTCATCTGTGTGTGACTGACAATGACAAGGATAAAACAGTGTCGTGCTGTCCATCCAAACTCATTGCAAGGCATAAACTGATGATAATAATATACAAGTGCCAAACAGGATTCAATTCGTGACAACTATTAATATAAGCATGGTTGTAAAAATCACGCCTAGCCATTTATTAAAAACATGTAATAGTTTTGTTCGACGCTTACAACTTTTTCATTATATTACAAGACAATCCATTTTACTCAAATGAGGTCAAATTTATATGACAGACTTAACGCCGCCAAACAATCATCATCCATAACCATAACAATAACAATATCGGTTTAATATTAAAGTTTCCGAAAGTAAAACCAAGGTCAAAACTACACATGACCTTTGCATAACATAGATAACACACAAACACAAGCAGCAAGGAGCTCAAAATCTGTAATATAGACACATTTCATTTCATACTCTTCTTTTCTCCCTCCCCCCATAAACAAAACGCACTCTATAACACACATAAGCAAAGCAACACTCGGTTTCATTGTGCCAGTACACCTGTCCGCCACATCAGGATTCCGCTAAAGGTGCTTGCATGCAGCAAAACCATCCCTTCTGCATATCATAAAGGTCAACAAAGATGGTCAAAACGGTGTTTTAATCGCAATCATATTTACATTGTGAATTCAAGTCACTTTTGATACACTAAAGTTGTAATTTGCCTATAGTTTGTGAATCATAAAGTCATGTACAAAATGTACAAAATTAACAAAATATTGTAAAAAAAACATAAAAAAAAACTTATAAAAGACCTATTATACTACTCCATCCATCAGGACAAATAACACTTGGCACACAATTATAGTGTTCAATGACTAAAGTTAAATAAAAAAACAAAATCCAGCTATAACAAGAAAAACAAAGTGGCCACTTACAGCTGGAGGTTTCTTTACAGGGGCAGCAGCAGCAGCATGCTTCACACCAGGGTTCGCATTTGACGGCGAGTCTGGTTGGCCCCCTGTCTTCTTCTCATCCCGGGCCTTATTAAAGATCACAGTAAAACCCTCAGCCAAAGCAGGATCATTCACATCCCAATCCCCAAATTTCGGCAATGGCCTGCCCTTCTCTTCCTGAATAAACACATACATACTAAACTTAAAAACAACAATCAGCAGCACATACCGATACACATATCGGCTATCGCACAAATAACAATATGATTAACACTTAACAGTAGATGTTATGTTATACACTTAATAAACATATATATATACACACACACACACATATGCTCATATCATATATACTTACTGAGACAAACTACAGACAAGGTGACCCGTTGTACGAAACCCTAGTACGTTGTGTGTGTGTGTCGATGGGGCATAATAGGGGCAACCTGTGTGTTTCAAAGGAAGCACAATCAATAAATTCATAAACTATAGGTAATACTTGTTCTAGTCAGGTCCCAGTAGTACCAAATTAACACACAATATCCTCCTAAAAATCATTTCAATTTAATCATGAAAGAGACAAAAAGGAGTAAATACAACAAAATTAAACATCATGATTCCAAATTAGGAATGAATTTGAATGATCAATAAGTAATACCTAAATTAATCAGTTCACAATTACACTACAAATTCACGATAAGCAAAGCACACAAACAAGGCATACAATCGATCGATGGATCTGTTGATAGCAATGAGTATAAGGAGATTTGATGCTTACCGACATGAAATTGATAGTGATTGAGTGTGGTATTAGAGAATAATGGAATTTGATAACGGAACGGAGTATGAGTTTGAAGCCCTAATATTGATCCACAGAAAAAGATATTATTAGGCTGAGGGGCGTGGGGCGCTAACCTGGGCGCGTGAGCCCCTCCGCTCGCGCCCCCAGACGCTAACCCCACACCACCGGGGCGCGAACCTGGGCGCGAACGGGGCGCGAACGCGAGCCCCCAGGCAGGCGTGAGTGTGGTCGCGGGAGAAGAGAGAGGAAAAGCTGGTGGGCCCGCCCAAAAGAGCCGTTGAGCTTCGTTTTTTTTTTTAAAAACCTTTAAAAACTCCTATATAATACCCCAAAATCAACCCATTTCAACCATATCAAAACACAACTTCAATCTCCAAACTCATATATAATACCCCAAACTCCTATATAATACCCAAAAATGTCTGGAAATTGGTACCCAAACCTAGATTCAGATTATATTGACGACGATTTATGGTCGTCACCAGACCAACCGATGTTTTATTCGGGGCCGCAAGAAACATCCGGCTTTCAACCATCCAACATACAACCGTCTCCTAACTTTGTTGTTCCAGAGACACAAGAATCACACGGTGATGCTACCGGAGCAAGAAGACGCGTCCACCGGAAAAAACAACCTGCAACGGACGGGCCAGGACCGGCTTCGACTCCGAGGACGAAACGGAAAACCACTCCGTGGTCATCGGATGAGAAGGAAGCCTTGTGTCGGGCTTGGATAGTCATTTCTGAGGATCGGCGTTGCGGTAATTGTTTTAACGTTTTTAAAAATGACTTTTAATAAAAAAGTTAAATAAAAAAGTTAACTGGAAATCTAATTTAATTACTCATTTTGCAGCCGACTACCAAAAAAGCAAGGTTTTTTGGACAAAGGTTAGGGAGACGTTCTATACGCTCGTTGGGAGTACAGAGCGAAACGCCGATATGATTTCGGGTCGGTGGTCCGAAATCAGAAAATTTGTCGGCTTGTTTACTAATCTTTTCAACAGGAACGCCGGTCGTATGAGACCAAGTGGCAGTGATGATTTGGCGGTTTACAATTTCACTGTCGAAGAGTGGAGGCAGGAGTGTTTGCGGAGGTATGGGACGGTGAAGACGTGGGACGATTTAAAGTTGTGGGAGAGGTTGAAAAGGTGTTCCAAGTGGGTTGAGCTTGTGGCGCCGGACCATGATGCGGAAGTAGGGCCGAAACGGACTAAAACTAGTTCGTCTGGAGCGTATAGCACTTCCGCCGGGTCGGATTGCAGCGTTGGATTCGACCTAAACATTGCGGGGGAGGAAACGTCTTCACCGCCGAGGAGGCGGCCATTGGGACGGGACGCCAAGGGGAAAAAACCGGCTGAGGGGGGAGCCGTAAACATCGTCGATCTTGTTGAATCCCTCAATAAATTCAACAAAACCATGGAGGTGGTCTCTAATGACAAAAAGGAAAAAAGTCGAATGAGAGATTTGGACTTCCTTACAAGAGACTTCAGTAACCTAAATCCGGTCGATCAAATGCTGATGGAAAAGCAAAAGGAACGTATCCGAAAGAGGTTGATCGAAGAAGACCAAGCCGAAGAATAAGAATAATGTTTTTTTAATACTTTAATTTTTATTTTATTTTTAGATATTAATGTGTTTTTTTTTTAATGTGTGTTTTTTTTAATAATTTATGAGTTTTTTTAATAATACGTTTTTTGAATATATTTATAAAAAAATAAAAAAAAAATCCGCTGGAGCCCCTGCTGGAGCCCCTCCACACCAGGGCCAGGGGCTCCAGCGGGGGCTCCAACACCCACCTTATCCAGTTTCTCTCTCTGCCACACGTCACAATATTATTGGCTGGAGCCCCCACTCACGCCCCCGTTAGAGCCCCCCACACCCCTCAGCCTTATTGCAAGAGATCTCAAATGTGGTGGGCCCACCCGTTTGCAATTTACAAGCATTTTCACCCCGTTCCATGTAAATATGTATACATGTGTCAATTACTTTTGTAAACGTCATTAGGAACGTTCAATTTGGATTTATATTATTCAAATCATATAATTTTTTACCGTAATATTTTTTTGAGAGTGGTAGGTAAAGAAGAAAGAAAATATATGTTAAAAGTATAAAATATATTATTTAATTTAAAATAAACGATAAAGTGAATGATTTTTTTTAAGAGAAATATCCTTTTATATATAACACAAATCGAACTATATCTGCATAATGAGTAAGCGAGCAACAAGCTGCGCCGCTATCCCCTTTTGAATCGCAAAGCCTATTCTACTAAATATAAATCTTTGGTTCCTCGGGCTCTGCGAGTCACTGTGGACTACCTTCTGCACCCGCTCCAAGAAGCGAACCGTCTCGGGAGCTAGGGATCCAAAAGTGTCGAAGGCAAATGGAATGAACACGTGCTGATTCTCCAAACACGATGTCTCATGCTTAGAAACCTTCCTAGACTCCGCTCTCAAAACCGACTGTCCCGGTACGAAGCCACTGTCTCTCAGCCCCACCAACGGGGACACCCAAGTGAGGTCAACACACGCATACTTACCCCTTGCCCAGCCAAACACAGGAACATCCGCATGACGCAGGGTAGATCTTCCCTCACGCGGATCAGTCAAAAAGTTAACAGGTGCCTCTTTCTTGGCTGAGATCCCGGCACGTCTAAGCACATCCCATAACACATTTCTAACCCAGTCATGACGATACTTGAATCCCGGCAATTCCTTACAGTGGAGGGCATGCTCACCGAATCTATCCAAACAAGTTTTTTTACAAATGGGGCATAATTCATCTGGAGGGAAAAGGGGAATCATAAGCCGGTATTTAAGGATGGCTCTGTATTCAACTGCTAACATCCCTTGCCCAAGACCTTCAATGGGCACAACAGTCAAAAAATCCTGGGCATGAGCCCCCTTGAGACAAGCTAAAACTGCCTTTTGTCTCGGGGTCATATCGAATCTCTCCTCCAAATCATGTACGTGTTTACCATAAAGAGCGCTCGCCAAGGTTTGTTGAGGTTTCTTGGGGGCGGTCTCCTTATCAGTAAAACCGCCTATATCAAGGTTCGGGAGAGTTGTTCCAATATTACCAAGTGCAAAAGAGTAGTCAGGATCTACCCCCGTAACACCAGTGTTTCGCAGGACGTGGTCCTGCAATTTCCACGACTGAGACCTGGAAGCTACAAATGCATATGCGGAGACATCCTCAGCCGAGAAAATTCCTAAGCCTCCGCAACGCATAGGGTAATAATAATATAATTATTATTATATGGATAAGAAATGGGCTAAGAATGCTTTAAATGATTGTTAAGACCGTGCGTAGTATCTGTCGTACCCACACGTAACACCAGCAAAACACGGGGAAGAATGCCCTCCCGAGCGTATGGGGAGGGGGGGTTGGTTAAAATAGTCGTAAAACGGCTATGTTTAAAAAAATCATTTTATTTATTAAAAATTATACCCTATAAAACTAAACTTATCAAATTTTTTAAAGCACAACTCATAATCTCATTCTCTACCAAAAGTATATACCTAACGGTCTTAACATAACAAATTTCTCTCATTCTACCCACATGAATCCATTCAATCATTTGATGTTCGGTTTTGGGCAATATAATCAATCAATGCATGAACAGTGACGCACACCACCCAAGCAAGTCGACCGAACTTCCCATTCAGTGTTAATTTCAACCCACATGATATCGTACATGGAATATTTAGTATGCCCAACTTACAAGCCGATGTTTTTAACCTAACTCAACTGAACTTCAAGGTGACACAAGACAAGACAGCAACAGAGAGCAAGCTGATCCGGTGACACAAGACGAGCTTGTGATACAACCCGGTTCAAGCAAAGCTAAAAAAGCCAGTTCGAGCAAAGTTGGGCGAGGACGCTCACACAAAAAGGGACTAAAAAAACAATTTTGCCGTGGACGCCCGAGGAGTATTTGACGCTTGAATTGTCGTGGATCTCGGTCTCGAAAGATCCCGAATGTGGTAAGTGTTTAACATATATATTTTTCTATTTTACTAAATGTTTCTTAAAAAATATTAACGGTCACTAATATGTTTTCTAACATTTTCTTTTTATAGCAACTATAAAAAATTAGGCATATTTCAGGATAAAGTTCATGGACCATTTTTCAAACTAATGGTCAAAGAGGATGAGTACCAAAAGAACGATTCTTATCGAGAAAATGTATCAATATGAACGACAAGTGACTCAAAACATCCCTATAAGGCTTCATCCATTATATATGTAGTAGGGCTGTCAGTTTTACCCGAAACCCAACCCGAGAAAACACGTACCCGAACCCGAACTAACCCAACCCGGAAAACCCGAACCTGAGAAAAGACTAACCCGAGCCCGAACCGAAGTAATTCAGGTTGGTTCTCGTGTTTGATTTATAAGTTTTGGGTCAACCCGAATAATTAACTCGAATAAACTTTTAGTTTTGAAATTAAATATATATTTAGGTATAATAGGCTTAGTCTTAGCCACTAACGTTATCAGAATATGGTCCTATGTCACACCCCGACTTACGGCCTAGGCGTGTGATCAACAGTTGGTACCGGTTTTGTAAATGTATCAGAGTTTAGCAGAAGTCTTTAAAAATTATTATTATATTTTGAAATAAAGCTTTATTTATAATAAAATATTAATATACCTTTTATCAGAGTTTGTTTTTAGCGGAAGACTTTTTAAAAATATTTATTGTAAAATATTTATATACTTTTGAAATCATTATTAATAAAATATAATTTCTTTTGTTTGATAAAGCTTCTCGGGTAATAAATACCCAAGTATTTGTTTTATAAATCTTTGTTTAAATCATGCTGTTTTAATAATTTAAAACAATGAGCCATCTCTACCTTGCGAACATCCACTTCATGAATGGCTCAAATTCTTGATACTGTAATTTCCTGAAATGTTAGAAAATACGTCAGCGATATACTAGTGAATACGCTGACGCTAAAAATATTTTCTTTTACTTTATTACCCCTCGAGGGTTACGCAAGCCTCGTGTGACATTCGTCAAAATTCGAATCTCGATTTGTACTCGTGTCGAAAAATTTTATCATGCAAACCCGACTCAACTTATTTTAGAACTTTATTTAATTATTATATAATATTATTAAAGACCTCGATATTAAATAAACCGATGTTTGTCATAATTTAGTGTTGTTAAGAAAAACATAAGAGGTTCAAACGGGTTTTCGTAAACTCGTTATAAACTTTGGAAACCTTTAAACTCATGTTAAACAATGATTGAAACTTGGAGGGCTTGTTTTGAAAATATGTATTACATATATCACCAACACAAAACCTAACCCTAACATAAATATACAACATCTATCTCTTTCTCTCTAACCTGCCACCCTTGCCGGCCGTCGTTTCCGGCGAACCTCCGGCCACCATCTCCGGCGAACACCACCACCTCCGGCAACCCCTTATCACATGCAATATAACTCCAAACAACGATTCCATTACGTTTGTCCGCTAGTTTAGGTCAGTTTTCACGTGATTTAACACGTTACACAGCCGGGATTCGCGGATCGACATCACGGACTCGTCGGAAACATACAAACGAGCCGTTTGACTAATTATTCTCAATCATAACTCAATTAATTGATACCACAACATCCTCTCAAGCCAACGATCAAAAACCCTATAACCAATCTAATTAACAAGATCGTTTGATATCGATCGTTCTTCACCTTGTTCACCATCAATCCATCATCGTTTTAGGTAATTAAATACATGGTTTTGATCACGTTTACATGAGGATCAAAACCCCTAAACTCGTTTTGATTAACTATAAACGGATTGATCGATTTGATTTTCTAGGGTTCATAATCAATTTGGGGGTTTTGGGTTAATGTATTTAAAGTTTAGTTTCCATTTCTTTACTGAATTAGCCACTGGCTCAGTTGGCCAGTGCACTTGGGTTGCACGGCTCAAGTCGCGTGTTCGAGTCCGGCTCAACTCAAATTTTCGTTATTTATTTTGTTAATCCATTTTTAAGTATTTTAAAGGTTATAAAACTTATAAAAGTTAATATTAAATATAAATAAACTTTTTCGTATTAAAACCGAACATCATTATAACCTGTTTTCTCGGCTTGACTCATTAAACTAATTTTATCTATACATATATATGTATATATGTATAAATATATATTTATACAATGTTTAATAAATACGTTTTAATTAACTAAAAATCATAATAAATATTAAAAATAGTTTCTAATAAACTTATAAAAAAACCGAAACTTTTATCTCGATCTCGTTTCAAGGTTTTCGTGTTTATATATGTATATATGTTTATATATATCTATATATAGATATATATGTATGTATATATCGTAAATATATAAATAACAAACTCTAACTTATTTAAACCCGACACCATCTTTTGGGTAAAGTTATTTTCATAAAAGATGTACATTTTCACATGATAAACGTAAGCCTTAAATCAAAATCTGTAAATTTGGAGCTTTCGGTGGTCAAATCGATCCCGGCCCGTTAAGGGGCATTTTAGTCAATTTTGGAATAATTCGAATACTCTATCTTCTGGTTAGAACTAGCTTTCGGACCAGAAGAATTTTCTGTTCGTCATAATATTTTGAGTGTAGTGGTCAGAGCCCGACTCCAAACTCGCAGTTTGGATTCTGAACAGTACCAGCTCGCTTAAATATTGTTTATTTCATAACTCAAGTTCTAGACATCCGTTAGACCTGATTTCAACGGCTACGTTCTCGTTTTTAATTGTATATTATTCCCTCAAAGTTTCAGGTTTATTTATTTTCTGACCAGTCAGCTCGCTTAACCGCATCCTTAAATTTCTCGTTAACTTTATTATTTTAAGGTGAGTACTTTCATACCCCTTTTTCCATCTTTCGTTTTGGGGTGACATTTCATACCTATCAAACTAAATGCTTTATTTACTTGAGTCTTAAACCCACAAACGTGATTGTATACTTGACTTGAATAATTGCTCGATTTGGTGTTCTATGCTTATTTGCCTATGTGTTTACAGCTTTTGGATGGTGGAACTATCTATACCATTTGGCAATGGCAAGGTGTCGTTAACGTAATGCAATTAACGATAACTATAAATCCTAGACTACTTGGCAACCCCTTGTAGCTAGGTGGTGCTAATGTAAGCTTATTAGCAACTGTCAATAAAATCCTAGACTAATTGCCAATAGCTAGGTGTCGCTAATTTGTTTAGCGATAACTATTTTATCCAGGTTTATAGCTCTTATTTATTGTTTTGTATACTAGTTTTGTGGCTTTTCATATTATATACTATTGTTGCTCAAACTTATGAATTGCTCACCAACCTTTGTGTTGACAAACTTTATTTTATGAAATGTTACAGGTTTGACTATTGTTGACTCGAGGACTTGACGAAAACGTTACCAAGACTATTAGGATATTTGTAAAACGAACAATATATTTGCTACTTGTATTTAACTTGGTTGTGTGAATGAGATGTGTTGTTTATTGATTTGTTGAACTAAAATGAGTTGAATAAATATTGTCACTTTAAATAGTGTCTTGTGTATTTGTCCAATCACGTTGCACCCCGGCATGTTCTGCCGCCTTTGGTCGGGGTGTGACACCTCGGCCCATCTTGGCTTAGGAATAACAAAGTTAAAACAACATCATTATAAACTCGAGTCTCTACTCTAGGTCACCCCTGCAAACACCGCAGCGTTCGACTTAGTTAAGTACCCGTATGTATACACATGGCCATTACTCCCCGCAGGCGAGCGTGACTATAACCAAGTGTGGTGCGATGTGCCCACCACGCTATTACCACATATGTAAGGATCCAGACAAACGTATACTACAGCCTGAGGGCTAGGCTTATACTCTTATTTATAATGTTTTTAGAGACACTTAGTCTCACGTAAAGTTTTTCATATAACACGTTTGACTTACATCCCGCAAGTACATGAGTTGTTTCTATAGACTTACCGTCGGCTAATTCAACAGGAAATTTAGCATCTAACGGGGTTGGAGTTAAGTCTAAGAGTTTACTAAATTTCGATACAAAACTCCTATCAGCTCCAGTGTCAAACAAAATAGAAGCAGAACAGTCGTTCACAGGGAACTTACCGGTAACCATATTCGGATCGCTGCGGGCCTGGGCCGACCCAATGACGAAAGCTCTACCTTTACCACTGCTCCCGCCACTGTTATTGCCTTCATTGTTCTCATTCTGCTTCAGTTTGGGACAATCCTTCCTGAAGTGACCCTCTTGACCACACTCAAAGCACCCTTTCGTCGCTGTAGGCTGTTTAGGAGCACCCTTAGCCGCTGTAGGCTGTAGGATGTTTAAAATGCCATACTTGCTATTTATAGCGTTTTCTGGAGACCCGTCGCAATACGCGATGGCCCTAGACATAGCCGTCGCGTATCACGACGTAGCTATGGTGAGTCGTAGATAGGTTTGCCACGTGGCATACGCGGTGCCACGTGGTGACACGTGGCGAGCTTTATGCCGCATTGTGACACGTGGCATGACACGTGTCACATTGTCATGGCTTTATGCCATGTGGTGACACGTGGCAGGACACGTGTCACCGTCTCAGACCTCGTCATCGCGATACGCGATGATGTTTGGTCTAAGGCCGTCGCGTATCGCGATAAGGCCCGGAGATAGATTTTTCATTTTTTAATTTTTAAGTTCAAAACTTTGACATTTTGGTCCTTTATCTTTTTGAACTTGGTATTTTTGACTCGTTATTTTCGTAATGTTACATCCTAATCAATTGTTGCTATTACAACTATTATAGATCGATTGTTTATTGTTATTTATATTTTCCATTTATTACTAATAGCAACCGTCATCAAACAACCAAATCACACCCGATTGAAGAAGATTATGGTTCGATTTAGTTTTACTCTTCTTTTTGATTGTTTTATCAAGTTATGATGGTTTATTATTTGATTATTTGCTTACGAGCAAAGAATAATATGTTGTTTTTATTTTAGCATTGTAGTTTTTTAAATTTGTTTTGTTTTCTAGGATACTCGAAACCCTATGAACCCAACCTGAAAAACCCGAACCCGAAAAACCCGTGAGAGATTTGGGTTGGTTTCGGTTCAAAAATTAAAACTTTTCCGAAGAATCCGACCTGAAAAAGCCGAAACACAATAAATAAACCCGAAGAACACCCCTAATATGTAGCAGGCACAATTAATTATTGTGTGCATGTAACGAACGAACAATCAAGTTGTAAATTATTATTATAGCTTGTGAGTTGTGTGTATGATGTGTATCTAATAATTTTATTCGGGTTAACGTGACCAGGGGATTTTGTAAACATTTGTATCGAATTTAATAATGGGGCACACTGTTAAGGAAATCTATTTTCTAAATATATTAATTGTTTTTATAAAATATTTCAATAAAAGAAAATATGGTGTATTTGGAAAGCTAGAAACGAGTCGGTGTTTGAAGGAAATGATCATAATCTAAGTGGAGTAATACGAGAAATAAAGGTCTTAAGTTTTATTTGGGTCTGGAATAGGTCAAAACATACAAGCTTAACTTTGGAGAGATGGGACAATTTCAACTTTGATCTATTGTAAGGGTTATGGGCGGTGTGGGTGGTTGGTTTGTGATCGGGTATTAACGTTTGTAGTGTTTTTGGCTGGACTAGCATCTTGTTGGTCTTCGCTTTCTTCTTTTTAATAATATTTCTTGATTGGTCGCTAAAAAAGATCAGACATCAAATATTTATAAAAGACTTAGTTAATTTTGTGTCACCTGATGAAAAAGTATTTTACTTTAATGGTGATTAGATAAATGTGCAAACATAATATCACTTTTGTGTGACTTGACGCCAATACATTACCATTTGTTTTTATCGGTTGACGTAATAATGTATGTTTTATTGTGATTGGTTTCCTCATATGTGTATTGAAAAGGTTTTGAGTGAAATGTGGTTTTCTTGCTAGTTTTGACGAGATCATCCAAGAAACCAATATGTTGTTCATCTTGAAGTTAGTGACCACAAATCAAAGAACAACTAGAAATCAAAGTATTCGGCGGATGCAACGCTGAATCTTCACCACCCAACATATCTCTAGAGCTTGGATTCAAAGTTATGTGTGGATTTTGCATAATTAGTTTTCTATCGTTTTCCTCCTATTTTACAATGAATTATAGAATCGAGAACGCATTGCAACTGCTTTTTGGGTTTTGTGAACAACTAGTGACGTATAATAAGGGGACAAGCAACATCTAGTGAGATGGCATTTGGTTTGCCTCTTAAGGTTATGCGATAGAAATTGGGGGTGAAATATCGTCGAAAAAACTGCAACAACCTGAGGGAGATGTTAATCAGATATAAGTGAAAGAGAAAACAAAAAAAATGGTGTTCTAGGTTACATAGTTTTCAAATATAGGGATATTGGTTTTTAATACTCCTAACTTTCACTCATTGGATGCTAACAATCTCAACTTTCAATTTATTACCCACCATTTCCAACTTCCACCCTATTTTCTTGTACTCCCCGTCTAACGAAACACTAACCTCGTTAGTGTTGTGGACAACAAATGTCATTAAAATTAGTTGGGGGGGTGAAAAAGAAATTCATGTTTAACATATACCAAAATTTGCCTCCACTCCACACTAGATCAAGCACCACCACTCCACCGCCGGCTTCATACATGCTCGCTCCTCCGCTGCTATCTCCCACACCATAATCAATAGCTCACGGGTCTATTCCCAGATCTGGTTCGGTTTCTTCCGATGGAGACTCTTCGGTTTCATCTTCGGTAGTCGGAGGGTGATGGGGGAGACTTTGATTCTAATGAGGGAGACATTGGCGGAGTTGCTGGAGGAGCAGCTAAGCGAGGTTTATTTGAAGCTGACGATGGAGTGGGGGTGCTTGATCTGGTGCGTGGTGGAGACAAATTTGGGTATATGTTAAACAAATTAAATTTCTTATTCACCCCCTCAACTAATTTGAATGGCATTTGTTGTCCAAAACACTAACGAGGTGTTTCGTTAGACAGGGAGTGGGTACATGGAATATGGTGAAAGTTGGAAATGATGGGTAACAAATCGAGAGTTGGAAGTGTTATCATCCAACGTGTGAAAGTTGGAAGTATTAAAAATCAATATCCCTTAAATTTATTAATTTTTAATGAATGCCTATACTGATCATTTTAATAAACACTAACCATATTGTTTAACATTCATGAACGACAAAAAAACGTTAAACGAATAAAAAGCTATATTTTAGTAAAATTACAGGTAGAAGTTTGACTTTAATAAATTTGTTATATATTATTTATAGCAAAAAGAGTAGAATTTGTGAGCAAAGTGAATAATAGCGTCTCTGCCAATCAGAGCTTGCTACGTCACAGGTTCAGTTATAACTTTTCATAGTCGGGTAGTCTTTTAAGACTTCTTTTCTAGTAACTTTATTGTATATAATTATCACCATTTAATTTATTTCATCATTGAAAGCGAAATTTTAGTTTAAAGTCAATTATGTAAAAGAAACGTATTATAATAAACTAAATACTTAGTACTTGTATAATTAAAATATATTATATTAATTTATATGTGCACACGTATTTTCATGAGTCTATCGTTAGCTTTATTTAATATTTTTGTTATCAAAACCTTTTGTAATTTATTTCTTTTAATAAATCTTTATAAATTGATATAACTGAATTACTCATCTAAAAAGCTAAAGGACCAAATGATAAATAACTCACAGTATAAGTTCAAGGACTGAAATTAGTAGAGGTGTGCATGAAACCGTAAAAACTGAAAAAGAAAAACAAAAAATCTAAATTGAAAAATCCAAACCAAAATAAAAACCGACATTTTTGTTTTATGTTTTTGTAAAAACCGAACTAATGGTTCAGTTTTAGTTTTGCATGTAATGAAAACCAAAAAAGCCGAACCGAAATGGATTTCTAGATATTCATTTTTTATTTGTCATTTTGAGTAAATTTATAAGAATTTAACAAATATGTTACTCCAATGTTTTTGCTAAAATGTATAATAATCATTTAGTTAATAATTTACGAAATGGTTTATACTTAAATTCAATATTTGGGGCAAGTTTCTTTTTTTTTTGTCCAAAATTTATGAAGTTCAAATGGCAAAAAACCAAAATTCAACGGTTTCAAAAATCCAAAAACCAAAATTTCGGTTTGGTTAGGCCAAAACCGACCCAAACCGAACCATGCGCACCCCTAGATATTAAAATATCCAAAAAAGATGGTTACACGGACCATATATAATGATCTCGATGTCCATGTCTTATCCACAGTGAGATAAGCATGGCGGTTTTAACGACCACATAGACAATATAACAAAGACATAACAGTCTGTGTAGCAGCTAAGTCAGACCTACCATTATTGACACCATGGACACTAATCCATACATCTTAAAAATTTCTAACCTGTATTCTACCCTTCCACAAACTTATATCACTGAATACTAACAGAAACCTTTTGGTCTTTTGTCGACTTAATATTTAATATATTATATATATATATATATCTATTAAATTATATAATTGTTTTGACTAGTCAAACAAACCTGGTTCTTAAAACTGACTCACATTGTTCCAAAGTTATTTTGGCTAGTCATTCAACCACCACATCATATGCAAAGAATGAGCTTTTTCAAAGGTAGGAAATGAACCAAAGATGGTTTCACAATGCTTCAAATGCATAAATCACAAAAAAAGGGCTAGGATTTACATAAAACCTATGAATATTTAAAGTTCTCATTTTATTCAGTTTTGCATGAAGCGAAAGCAACCCACAAAAATCGCATATCCATGCTACAAAATAGAGCCAACCAAAAAACCACTTGCTTTACTTCATCATCTTCTTGTGATACACACGACTCCTTTCTCTTCACAGGGACTCGCGTTCAAGTTGCATCGCGATGCATAATCAATGTTCTTTCTTTATCTATAAAACGACCAAAAAAATTTAAAAAACTTTATGTTTCATATTAGTAGAAACTTTATAAAATAAATTGGGAAAGTGAAACTAACATCTACATGACATGGCAGTGGCTGGAAAGATGCTAGGGGTCCCATTCCCTACGCCACATCATCCAGCATATCATCATTAGCCAAACCCGAAACCTTCACTAGCTTCATGGATAGCAAGTAGTAACCGCTCTTGAAGCTGTTCTTTTGACATGTATTCGGGAAGATCTAACTGGTTGAAATTGATAATACAAAATAACGAGTGAGAACACGAAGCTTAAAATTGAAGGAAAAAAAATCTAACAAAGGAAAACACAAACCAAGTATGAGCTGATGGCAGCCTCTCCGGAGCTCCATAAGCTTTGTGAATTTGAAATCTTTGTGGACCCGATAAACCTTGCAATGCCTTAAAACCTTCCAATGGAACCTGAAGAAATTATACACGTATTATGTTATTATATTCAACTTCCAGCATAATTATGATAATTATTACATTAATCTGTACAATACCTTTGATGTACCAGTGACAAACTGAAGCAATCTAGCCATGTCTTCTTTGTTAAACGCTTTGACAACCTCCCAAAACCACATAATTACACTAGAGCCTACAGTGTATCCGGTATATTCAGTGTTGGCCTTCAGATCATCCACTGCAACATAAACAGGTTGGCTAAATTAACGATCTTGAAATACAACTGTGAAATGTTTATTGAACAAATAAGATAACTCACAATCGATTTCTGGAAGCCCGCTTATTTGCAGCTCAAGCTCTTTATCGTTGAAAAGAGAAATGAGGTCACGCGGTATCAACTCATTAAAACCCTCCAAAAAGGAATTGATTTGAGGACATATTGCATTTGTAAGTATATGTTCGGCAACAAGATCCACATATTCATGCTTTGTTTCTTCTGTTACTCTTATGTTCCGTCCACCCGGTTTTAGCTCATAATCAGTAACCTTTTCCATATCAAAATAAAAACCAAATCTTAACAAATTTAACTTTAATGCCAACTTTCTTGGTGAAACATATTTTAAATATGATTTTAAATACATACCTCTGTCTTCTCATAGAGGATGTGCTTTTCTTCATCAGCATCCATGCTAAATGTCAGGCCCAGCATGTCATTTACATCATTCTGATACAGAAAACAGAGTTGTTTAAAAATAAACAATGCAAGTATAAAGAAAAAATGAACCACAAATCCACAATACTATATAAAAGTACCTCGAGCAACCACTTTAAATTCTTGTAATAATCAGGATCAACAGCTTCAATATCATGATATGTTATCTTCACACCTAGAATATGCTTATAAAACGACCGAGTGAAGTAAACATCCAAGAGTTGCCCATCAAACAAGGCTTTAGCAACCTATAACACAAACCATCATTATACAACAATTAAAAATTAAAAATTACATTATACAAATAAGAATTTTTTTTTTCTCGAATAAAAATAAGTACCACGCGGCCCACAAACTTGAAGTAGGAAAGATGCTCAGTCTGATAAACGGAATTAGGGTTTGGCTGGAAAGTTGCATTGTTTCCTCCAGTTGTGAAAAGTAAAGCTCCTTTATCAAATACAACTCTAGACAACAACTGATACCATTCTCTAGTCAAGCCACCAGCATCAACACCTTCTTCACCTTGAAAATGAACATTTAACAGTCCTTTTAGCTCTTGAGTGGGCCGCATGTGCAGCTGATTGTAAGAATCTTCAAGAAGATAAGCCCGACGAACACTTATTCTTAATGAGCCTGACAGGTGTTGATCATGTTGCTGCCTGATTCTAGAACGGAAATACGACCTTTTGTTGTCAAAATCAATTAACCTCGGTGCTTTCAACATCATAGAAAGTGACTTCTCCAACAACCCGGGATTTTGTCTGACAAAAGCATTTAATAGCCGTCGATGTTTCTCAGCAAACTTAGCAAATGTTACAGCACCATCAATCCCGGTCCCACTTGGTGACGAATTACCAGAAAACTCCTTCACTTCCCGTGCTGTTGATGTTGCATTTGTATCATCTTGTTGTAGGCTAGAACTATTTGATTGCAGCTTTTCACATAGGACCAAAAAGGACTCAATAAAAGGTAAAAGTCTCTGAATGCCAGGTGGCAGAGAAGACGCAGATGAAGCACCGGGGACATCCTCAACTGTATTAGAATTCAAACTATCTGACGAAAACGAGCCCTGCACCAGCTGTGTTTCTGTTGCACTTATACACTCACTCAATTCATGCCATAAAGGTTCAAGTGAAATATTTAACTTCAACATTATAGCGTGCTCCTGATCATCAACATTTTTGGAAACCTTACTGTCATCAACATCAGGTGCATTGAGTGTGCTAAGTGTTTGCATGATTCTTAGTACAGCAGCCCCAGACATGGATCCCACACTCAGACCCAACATGTTTGTGGTTCTTAGTGTGACAAGTTCTTGAATGGCGGACCCGCTAAGACTATGAGCTAACTCTGAAAGCTCTACAATGAACAACTTTCTATGTGATGGAGCAACTGAGGCTAACTTCTTCAGGACTTCACCAGTAAGCAGATACACATTATCCGATAGCCTAATAAACAAAAATAAATCAGGCATTAAGCTTTCAGCTTATAAATGAATAACAAAATAACCAATTAAAAACTTAATATTACCCCTCGTGTCCAAGAAGACTGCATAGATTATGAAGATCAGATTGGGGGAGTTTCATGAAGATGTCATACACGTTGACACTTTTCTGGTCATCTGATGTGGATAATCCATCGCTGACAGCTTTATCATCATGATTAGGTTCTGCTCCTGCCGAGGAAGAATCTCCCTGAAGTTGACTAGCAGATCCATTGACTTCAACTTGTTTAGTATTAGATTTGCTTTCTAACTTTAAAGCATCAGTGTCTACAACAACTTTAATTAGACTCATAACCTGCATCACATATATAATATATAAGGAATGTCAAACCTAAAAAGAATAAGTAAGAATCAAATTTGTCACTTTATAATAATAAAAGTAGAGTCTAACTACCTGTTCTACTTGGGCAGTACTGCGAAGGAACGATGGTTGATTCAAGAGTTTTACAAATAATAATATAGGAATATCACCCTCGGATCCAACAGGATGAGAGAATTCTCCACCTTCAACAACTTTTTCTTTTCCCTTATCATTCTTTTTATCATTGCATTTGAGATTTAAAGACTCGGAACAAGTGAAGAATCAAAACTAAATAACAAATTAGCAACAGAAGAATGATTTGTAGCCAGATATGTCAAAATCTCTAACACCCGACGCAGTACTAGTGGCGGGAGACCTGTAAATGAGTCTAACATAAAAAACAACATATATGTTGGAAAGAAAAACGGATTCCAGGCTAAAAGAAAATCATACCGTCTATAAGCTGTGATCGACCATAAACAACATCAGACTGACACCCATAAAGCCTCTGAGAATTAACCATTGTCAATCCACCTGTCAGGCCTTCGGTGTCCATCTTGATCATGCCCAGCAGCAAGAAAACAAGAACTGCCCGTGTACAACTACGAGCACATAAGTTCAAAAAGAGTCTCTGTAAAAGGCCTTTCCCAAGAGGCTGAAAGAAAAAGGTAAAAATGGTCATAACAATTAATAAAAAAAAACATTTACTTCATTATTTGTTGAATCATAAATCATTACCTGTGCTAATCATAGAAGCCTGATCAAAGCTTTCAAAGCATCAGCATCCAAAAGCGCATCCCCTTCAACTTCCTTCACTTTCAAGTTTTCTAAAAAAGCAGAAGATGCCCTTTGTCCTATTGTAACACCAACACCCCTATCTATTGCTGCCTGCCTATCAAATCTCAACGCGTTCCTCCTGCTATTAAGTCTATGACTGTTTCTAAACAAACCACGAGCCTGATGGTGACTCATTGCTCTATCCCTCAGCATTTGTGCTTCAGCAAGTAACGATGATGGCAATGCTGAAAGAACCGCTTCTGATGATGTCAATAAAACCTAAAGACAGTTAAAAAAAAAAAGAAAACACATAGTACAAGTAAGCAAATGATTTTCTAAATTTCAAGATGCAACAATGCAAGTATGCAAACCTCTTCACGCAAATCAGGTGGAAAAGTAGCTATAATTGAAGCATTATCCATATCAACGGGTTGACCTTCAGCTAGCAGTGCAACCCTTTGCGCCCGTTGTTGAGCTAAAACTTCTGCTTGGATATCTGGAGGAAGTGCAGCTAAAAACTCAGGATCTATTTCTTCAGCTGTAGCGGAAACAGGTGCAGGAGCAGAAACTGGAGGTGGGGCCGACCGAGATTGTTGTGAAGCTAATACTTCTGCCCTAAGTTCTGCAGGTAGTGCCTCCAAGAATGATGGATCTATGCCATTTGTACTTTGGGCTACGTTAGTTGCAACCGGTTCATCAGGTTGACCGGTTTGACTGTCATCATCAATGTTAGCGTTCTGTTCAGAAATTGACTCCTCAATGACACCAACTGAAGGTAGCAAGTGCCCTTCAGAAACATTCATATTAACATCAGCATTATTTTCACCAAAATTGGAGACATTATTGCTTGCCACGTCAACATTTAACTCCTGAAAATACACATCATGTGTAATTAAATTAAAAAGAACTAACAGAAAAAATTACACAGTTGAACAAAGAATTAATCAAAATCTACCTGCTGCTCATTTCCTTCACCGATTTCCATGTTATCGTGACTATCTGCACAGTTGTTTACAGCATCAGGGTTGGGCCCACTTGCCTGGCCTTCTTGTGTTTGTTCAGCATTTTCAAAGTTCGGATTAATATTTTGATCATTATCATCTTCCGGACCTTCAGGGCGCTGAAAAACATTATCGGTAGCCTCTGCTTCTTGTGGAACATCATTGGCTAAAGGAGTAGCTGTGCTTATCTGAGATATGAAAAGCTCTTCTACAGCCTGTGCAATAGCAGCAGCTTGACCACCAGCTTGCGGTTGACCATCATCGGTCCACCGCCCATCACCTGGTCCTCTTCTTGTCGGTGCTCGTAATGACTCCAAACCAGCAGAAAAGTCGGCTAGTGGCAGTGAAGCCCCACCACCATTTCTGTCACCAAACACGGTAGATTGTACATGATCAAATGGAAGAACAGGAGCATCAAGCGTTGGAAAATGGGGAACATACCCTTCAAAGCTCCCGCCAGATAAAGATTCCAAATTCCGAATAGAACCGCCACCACTTGATGACCTCACTGAACCTAGTTCACCAGACTGTGATGATGGTCTCACAAGAAGAGGATGCTGCAAACCGCTGTTCACGTCTGAACCAGATCTCTCAAACGAGCTTCTGCTCTGCTGGCGGCGGCCATGGTCAAAACCGCCAGTTATCGGTCTATGAAGACCGAAAATGTCATCAACATCGGCGCCTTCAAATGGCTCTGCAGCAATGTCAATAAGTGCACCGCCGGGTCCTGTTTGCCCGAGTGCCCCATCTAGAGCCTCTTGCCATCACACCTCAACAACACGGTTTAAATTGTACACATCATCCTCGTCATCAACCATGTCATCATTATATTCATCACCTAATCCAGTTTCATCACGGTCTTCAACATCTGTGTCAGCCAATGACATTAAAGCAGTGCCATCCTCAGCTAAATCTTCATCCTCGTCATCGCCATCGCCATCACCATCATCCTCGTCATCTTCCATGTCATCATCCTCGTCGCTAGTATTATCTCCACCTCCCCTCTCAACATGAAAAGTCATCTCAATCTGATCAGAATCTCTTAACACGACACCATCTTCTATCTCATGATCACCTTCATCTTGAGCTGTTTCTTCATGATGTTGATTTTCGGCATCATCAGTACCTGTGCTTTCATGTTGATCACCCACTGGTATCTGATTGACTGTAGTATCAATCGTCTGATTGCCCAAACCAACAGACTTTTTCTTGTTGACCGGTTCAGATAAAGCGTTGCTCCGCCGCATTGGCAGCACGCGTTAAGCCTTCTAAAGATTTAAGAATAATATTTACAACTTTGGGGGCATCAGGATGGTCTAAATCCAGCACCTGAAGAATGCTGGATAAACACGGAATTAGTCCTCCATCAATCATGCCTTTAGCAATATCTGGAGAACAACCAGATCCCAGTACATTACTCGAAGATGGATTTTTGGATAGAATTGAATAAACCAAATCAACAAAAGCAAGCACCCTTTTATCAGGCAATAAACCATTCTTAGATGAACTGCTTGCTGATGTGGCAAATGAAGACAAAGCTTTCACAAGTACATTTATGACACGCCTACGCCCTTCACTTGATCTGCCACACAAAACCACCAATAACCATGAGGCATTTTCAGATAACTTCCCTCCCCATTCATCAGATCCAGATATCTTGTCTACAGAGAGATACAGAAGGTGATGCATAACATGATGTACAATCCCACCGTGCATATCTAGATCACGTTTCAGAAGTATTCCAGCTGCATGTGCATACATTAGAAGAATATCGCCAAGCAATTTGAGAACAAAAGTCACTTTAGCTAACTCAGCAGCTGATTTTTCTGACAGGCTTTCGGATTCTTTCATTGTATAATCGACCTTCATTTTACCCTTAATTGCAGCAGAGCCATCTACCTCCATTGCACCATAAAGTTTATTGCAATCTTCCTCAGGATTCAGTGAAGGGTATTTCATTACAGTTTTAAGTAAGTGATCAACAACCAGAGTGAGATTAGCAGGCACTTTTTTCTGGGATTTGACACCATTTGTTGGTCCACCTTGAGATATATTTTCAGGTACAGGTGATGCTCCAATTTCAACACCTTGAGTTTTTGATTTATCTTGTTCTTTCTCTTTATCTTTCTCTTTGGGTATTACTACGGTTCTGCCACCTGTCGTAATCAACTGGCATACAGCTGTTGCTGCTTTCATGAAGACCTCACCATCTCGAGAAATAAGAGGTGCCATTAATGTCAAAAATACACACGAAGCAATACGACCGACATGGCGGCTGCCATTTAAAGCCTGCCGTATCTCCAACTCCATCGCTGTTTGTAGCGTCTGAGGATCTTCAATGAGATGTCGAATGATAGCAGATGCCACTGTGTCGTAACCAGGAAAAAAGAAAGACTTTGGTATACTCAAAAGATCACTCATACCTCCATTTTCAAGAAACTGTAAAGCCAGAGTGTGTGTTTTTGTCAAACGAGCACACACTAATAAAACCGCTTGCATAACCATAGCAGGGGCATGCTTTTTAATCAGATCACATGCAATATTAACTACCTTGCTACCCTCTTCAACAGTCAGATAGCCAGTAGACTTTCCAAATATCTTTTCAAACTTACAGCAGTAATCATCATCAAGATTATCCGGGGTAGATTTCTCATCAATGTGTTCTGTTCCTTCTTTTATATCAGATGATACTTTGGGTTTGGATTGCAACAAATAGTCCAGAATAAGAAACAAAGCACTGATGCATTTTGGTACCACGAGTAGCTCGTTCTGTGACTCAGTTTCCGCTAAAAACTTCATTAAAATGTCTATGGCTATAGAAACAATGCCATTTTTCACAGCAATTTCTCTAGCAGTGACATCTTCAGTAACAATCAATGCTAGTGTGTGTGATACCATACAGAGTGTACTGGTTTCCTTTGAAGTTTCCAGTGGGCAAAGTTTTAGCTGTTCGATAAGATACGATATCACTTTTGGGCGATCTTCTCCTTTATTTCTATTGCAAAAAGTGGCAAGCAAATCAGTTAAGGAAAAAGCCAATGAGTCACTACTTTGTAACAACTTAATGGAAGCTGCAAGAATGTCATCAATAGGGGGCGTTGGTGTTTTGGCTTCCCCCACTTCTGTTTGACCATCGTTTGACTTTTCTGTGTTGTTATCTGATTTGGGAGCCTCTGATGAGTTTCCTAAAGATAAAGCAAGTGCTCTTGCCAGCTCATCATCATCCTGTACAGGATCATCAGGATGAGTAAATAACCATTCCATCGCCATCTCGACACTATTTGTTTCAACCCGTCTTAATGCTTCCTCTGCCCTTGCCCTAGTAAACCCCATATCTACAATGGTGGCTATAGCGGCTTCATTAGGCGGTGGTGGTATTAACCGCTGGTTAGCACCGCCAGTACCACTGCCACGAGGTCGTTTCACATCACCAACACCGCAATATATCTGAGTGACAAGAGTCACAATCATTGTAATGAAGCCCGGATTACAACTTGGAAACATCTGATGATTCCAGATCGGAAGTATTATATCAAGAACTTGAGATTGCAGCATCCGAACAAACGCCTTGGGTTCTTGAGGAATTGGAAACAGCCCAATTGATAACCCAACAGCCACCGGTTGTACAAGTAACTGAGCATGAGATGTGGAGGCTGATGGCAAAAGATAAGTAGAGTTAACAAAAAACTCCAAAAGCCGACAGTAACTCTGTAATGTGTCAAGTAACCATTTACTGTGAGTCAATTTGTTTCCTTCATTATTTTCATTTACAGATGTTGAAGCAGAATAAGGCAATGTCCATAGTAACTGACTTGTAGCCTCAAAAGTGTTGAGTAGCTCCTTAATGGTACCCTGGACATAAAAGTTATTTATCATAACAGTATAACAGATTCTTCGCCTATTATCGAACGTTAATGCTGCCATCTGCTCCACCACTTTTCCAAGATAATGACACTTAACTGACAATAAAGTATCAGGACCCGAACCCATGCCGTACCCCGAAAAACTAAGTGCTTCAAGAAAAATCTTTGCTAATGCAGTTCCAATATTCTTGGAAGCAGAACTTAATGATCCACTTTCAGCCATTCGCCGGTTAGATGAAGGAAATCCTTTTATTAAAGTGGTAAAGAAAGAACGTATATTAGGTGGAAGCCAATTTGTTAAGATTTTCCATAACAAGAACCTCAGGGCTTTTTTTCTTAATATCTTGTGAAGAACTTGCCTTGGTGTTGCTTATGGAAGCCTCTGGATCAACGTGTATGGCTTCTAGATGTCTTCTGGTGTTTCCTGCACTTAATTGGGCTAAAATGAGTCGTTGACCGCCGACTGAGCCTATCACCGGATCGATCCACTGTGCCAAAGTCACGTTCTAGACTCCAATGAGGGTGTGAACTGCTCCGACTTGAAAATGGGTTCATGTACCCCGCCACTGGCACACTTGCATCATCATCATCATCACTTGCAGCAATGGTGGTATTGGTGCCATTAAGATTAAGCTTTTCAGGCTCTGTTTATTACTCTGTTTTTCATCTGCTTTAGAACTCACAACCAATAGAAACTTGCCAGAGTATTTCCCGGTAAGCAACTCCGAGATCTCTCAGCACATCAGAATCAGAAGTCCCAAGCTGAGACACGAGATTTGCAGTCCCCTTTGATAAAAAATTAGAAAGATACAAAATACCCTCAAGACTAGAAAGGCATCTTAACACCTTTGTTCTTCTAGAATCTTCGATCTGTGCAAGTTGCATGCCTCCAAGAGATGCAAGTAGCTCGTTTGTCACTTTCAAATGCTCTTTCAAGAATGAATATAATGCTCTAGCTAGAGATGTCGAATGATTAGCAGAGAAGCTTCTAAATGCAATTGATATGCTACGACCAATAGAAACAGAAAGAAGGCATCAAAGGTAAGGTAAATAACCGCAGAACAGCTTTAATTCCCTTTTTCTCCACAAATATACGACACGTGTCAGCATTTTGAAGAATCGTTTCGAGCAAACGAGCAACGTTGTCAACACCAATCAAGTAGAAAAGATTCCACATTCAACAAAGACGTATCGGCAGAAGATTCCGCAAGGTTCTCGTGATTTTCACTCTTGTTGGATTCCCCATCGGTTTCCATTGGAACAGAAGAGGAGTCAAGAGCTTCAACAACTTCAAATCCAGAACCAAGCTTCTCAATGAATTTTAAAATCTCTATCAGCATATCAACGCCATACACACGTAAAGAAGCAGCATGTCTCATCAATACACCAAGACCACTAGATTGTTAGGATTAAACGCACACACGAAACTGAACACACACACGAAAGCAGTAAACGAACACGAGGATTTAACGTGGTTCGGTCTAAACTGACCTACGTCCACGGGTGGCAACTAGGTATATCTTTATTGAGTGACCAAATATTACAAGTACATAATGTTGTTTATATAGAGACTGAACTAGGGTTAGTAAATTATTATGCAAGAAATCTAAACCGGGCCGGGCTTGGGCCCGACCGCCCACACCCGTCTCCTCTTTTGACTTCATATAATAAACCGGGCCAACAAGGCCTACGAACCCAACAATCTCCCACTCGGAGGCCTTGAGTACTCTCGTCTGCACTCCTGATTGTACTTCTGTAATATGAACATTAAATTTCTTCTAGTTGCCACCGCCTTCTCATCAATTAACCTGAAGGCCCGTTGAAGCTCCCCGGAGCTCCAACACGTCAGTCATGGCTGAAACTGCCCCTGACCCGTTCTCTGTCCCTACCGGCTCCCACTGTAACGAACTACCGGATCCTGAGATAACCTGAGAACAAACACTCTCCATATTCAGCAAGTAATTCATTGGAGAGACTTTTACAGCTGGAATACTGGTTTTCTTAATCCACTGTCGACCTGGAACTGTAACTGAAACACGACCTGTGCTCCCACTGTCACGATGTCCCCCAACTGATTTAACCTTCCTAGCTCGTTCATCCTGAATCTTCACTTTGGCTCTGGGTTTGTTACTTGCAAAACGAACCTTCTTCTGCCCACGAGATTCTGTGAACCGGATTTTGTCTTTCACCAAAACTGGATCCACTTCTTTCGGTGACATATCGACCATATACAACGAACCCATTTTCTTGCCACGAGCAACCACGAGATTCCCTTTGACTACTTTCCACTGCCCATTCCCGAACTTAACATCGTGCCCCTGGTCATCCAACTGCCCAACTGAAATCAAACGTTTCTTCAAACTTGGAATAACCCTCACGCCTTTCAAAGTCCAAGAAGTACCGGCTGAAGTTATCAAATCAACGTCTCCCATACCCGTAACCTCTAAAATATCATCATTCACTAGTCAAACCTTTCCAAAATCCCCAAATTTAAGATTCTTCATCGTTTCACTACAGTGAGTGGCATGAAACGATGCACTAGAATCCATCACCCAAGCATCAACGCTACTCTCAACACTACAAACCAAAGCCTCATCACTACTGACCCCGTCATCTGTGTCGTCTTCTGTAACGTTCACCTCTTTCTTACCATTCGGACACTGATTCCTGAAGTGTCCTTTCTCTTTACAACCCCAACATTCAATATCCTTACGAGTCTTAGACTGACTCCTCTTCCTGCTCCCACTGCCTCGCTGTTTTCCCCTACCTCTACCTTCTGTGACTAGCATATTGCCTGATGATTCACCTGAACTTCTGCGTCTTGAATCTTCTCCCAGAATCAGATCTCGAATCCCATCGAAAGTAATATTTGTAGACGAACTACAAACTGCAGTCACTGTTTGCGACCAACTGTCGGGCAAAGAAGATAATAACAAGAGGCCTTGAACTTCATCATCAAACTTAATGTCAACTGACACTAAGCGGGACAAGATCGAATTAAGATTATTGATATGAGTTGTAACTGACCCACCCTCTTTTATTCTTGTTGTCACTAGCTCTCGGATAAGATAGACTTTATTCGCTGCCGAAGGCTTCTCATACATGTTAGATAGCGCCTCCATCATACCACGTGCTGTGGTTTCTTTTATGATGTTAAACGCCACATCTTCCGACAACGACAATGTAATACAAGCCCTAGCTTGCTTGTCTAACTTCTTCCAATCTGCTTCTGACAACTTTTCTGGTTTTTCATCCTCGAACACTACATCCAAGTCTTTCTGACAAAGTAGTGCCTCAATCTGCATCTTCCACCAACCGAACTTCTGTCCGTCAAACTTCTGTATCGAAACCTTTCCGTCTTCTGCCATAACAATGACTAAAACGAAAAACTGGATAAAAACAGAGACAGACACAACAATGGCACGAGCCTGAAATTAACGGCTGTTCAACTGAACTCTGTTAAACAATCAACCTATTTAACGTGCAGCGGAATAACGAACTGTAAATCAGAAACCGAAACTTTAAACTGAAACGATAAACCTGACAAACGCGGTTGGCACTGGTTCTAAGTTTCTTTAAATTTCTTCTGACTTGAAACTGTTCTTCAACGAAAATAGGATCTTGATTCGCTGTTTTACTCGTTCTTTGCTTAACCGAAAGCTGATTAAAAAAACTGATCTTCAACCCAAGCCCACACAATATAAGAGACTGGGCCTACAGCCCTTTGTATTTCGGCCCAAAAGAGACAGCCCACAAATAAAAATTAAGAAACCCTTGCTCACGTATTCTTCCCTACCAAAAAAAAAACTCTCTTGTCTTATAGTGGCATGAACTCCAAAAAAAGGTTGAAATAACAATTCTTGATTTCTTGCTCCTTCTGGCCGTCAAACGTTCTGCCACAAGAACACCAAACTCCAAAGAAAAAATAAATAATAACTTTCTCCTTTATGGTCAATCATATACAGCCAAACAAACTGGAAACAAATACACGTTGACCAAGCAATCGGTGGCGGAAAGCGGCACAGGTACGGTGGTGATGCGTGAACCTACTTTCGAACAGAACCTTTACACAGATCGTCGGCACTGGGTATGGCAGAACCCTAGCCGGCGATTACCCTTCTGCAGTGACGCAACGAAACTGACCGGTGGCTACTGGGTACCGTAGCGGAACCCTAGCTCCGACTCTTGATGCGGCGGCGGCAGAACTGGTTCAACGTGTTCTTCGCGTGATCCGAACCTAAGCTCTAGATACCACTTGTTAGGATTAAACGCACACACGAAAGCAGTAAACGAACACGAGGATTTAACGTGGTTCGGTCTAAACTGACCTACGTCCACGGGTGGCAACTAGGTATATCTTTATTGAGTGACCAAATATTACAAGTACATAATGTTGTTTATATAGAGACTGAACTAGGGTTAGTAAATTATTATGCAAGAAATCTAAACCGGGCCGGGCTTGGGCCCGACCGCCCACACCCGTCTCCTCTTTTGACTTCATATAATAAACCGGGCCAACAAGGCCTACGAACCCAACATAGATAAGGAACTTGTAGTATCACCCATAAGGGCACGAAGGTAATTTCGTGAAGTAAATACCTTCACAAAACACCTCAAAGCATTACAATCTTTGATATCCTGAAGACCATTATTACTAAGACACAAAGCATCCAAACACTGGGATATGCATGTTATAGCTTGAGCAGAACAAGGCACACCATCCATTATAGCGTCTAGAAATGCGGACGGAAGACCAGCTTGTTCTAAGATGGGATAACAAGTTGGATCGTTATGAATCAAATCACTCATTACAACTGCCGACAATGAAAACAGCCCACCCCCAAAATCTTTAGCTTTCTTAAAAATCGCATGTAAGCATTGTGGTAACAAAATTTCTTCAGAGCCATAAACACGAGCAGTGGTTCCCGGTGCATATGTTCCAAGTGATATAGCACGCAGTAAGGCTTTCATTAATGACTTCCTGTGGAGCGATACCAAAGCGTCAGAATAAAGAGGCTTTGTAGCGTTTGAGTCAGACGAATTACTAGTGTGCATCTGAACAGATGTCCCATTTTCAACATGAGAAACTTCTATTTTCAATCGGGAAATTGCATCATCTAATCCACCAAGGTCTCGAAACAAAACAGCAGCTGAATTACTGAGATCCATAAAAGTTTCTAGAACATGTACAGCAATGCTGACTAGATGCAAAGGCTGAGGATCTGTATTTTTTAGAAGAGGCAAAAGGATAGGCATGAACCCTTCACGCATGGCAGAACAGCCAGTAGAAGATACTAAACTTGTAACCAATGAGAGTAAAGCCTGAGCAAACATAACAGACGATTTACTAACCGCAGAGTCAATAGCCCTCTGCATGAGACTTGATAGTATGCCACGATGTCCGCCAGATGTGACAGCAACCAGCACGGTTAACTGGCGAGAACGATCTTGACTAATAGTAACCAATGATAACAGACTTAATATTCGAATATTTTCAGGAACTGCATCTTCATAACTCAAAAGTGTTACCAACTCGTTGATGAACTCAGGTTCGGTGTTAAAAAACGAAACCAGATCATCAGTATCACCACACGCTTGAACAAGAACTATAAACGCATTTAAACGAATACTTGTGTACTGTCGGCGAGCAGTAATGGAGCTAAAAGCTCTTGAAAAACGTAACCTTGTCAAAAGTGAGAATCTTAAACTACTTGGTACTCTATACTCCTGAATTAACCTGTGCATAAGTTCAACATCGGATTCTTTGTAAGTGTTGATTTTAGGTAAATGGATTATTTGTAACCCTTTAGTTGAGTTTTCTGAATCAGAGTTGTCATAAAACTCAAAATGGAGTGTGCTACCCAACTCTTGAGATACTGGGTCAGATACATTCTCTAGAGCACATGCAACCAATCCTAGCCCTTCATCTTTCCCACCCCAGCCTTGTGCAAAGGCAAATAGCTTTGATCTTAGAGTTTTGTCTCTTATAATGTGTTTTACAGTTGATTTCCTTAAGAAAGATGATAGAGTTTTCAAACAGGCTTCAACCACGTCCGCATGAGTGGAAGCCAATAGAAAAGAGAGATGATGCTGCATGATAATAATCCAGGATTAGTATATACACAATATAATGAAGACAACCTATCATGAAATATTGTTCATATGATTGATTTATAGAATTATACATATCAACTTGTAATATCAGTGGCTGTTAATCGCAATATGACAGTAAATAACTTATTAGTGTTCTAAAGTGTGCTAGGCAGAATTTAACGCCAAAAAAAAAAAAAGA
The DNA here is from genome assembly GCF_021521415.1 of Bidens hawaiensis. NCBI lineage: Eukaryota > Viridiplantae > Streptophyta > Magnoliopsida > Asterales > Asteraceae > Bidens > Bidens hawaiensis. The sequence goes on from NW_027494054.1 coordinate 173,457, forward strand.
ACCATACTTTTACAACTTTGTTATAATATCATTTTACAAATTACCTCTCTAACATACATGTAAATACATTCCAACTTGAAAATTAACTGGCTGATGAAAACAAGTTTAATAAGGTAGATTTATCTCTTGTAATTAATTTAAGATGCTTAAATTAATAACCAGTTGCTTATCTAAGTGTTAAAAAAGCTGATAAACTCTTAAAATGCCAATTAAGAGACCTCAACTAATTAGCAGTGATGCGACGCTTAATGCCTAGATGGACTACTAACTGCTCCTAAGAGGGATTTTTAGAGCACTATAAATAACATAATCAAGAACTTATAAAAAAAATTACCTCATATGAGCTATAGAAATGCTTATTTGTGCAGTTGTCCAAAATTATTCTTACAACACTCAAGATCAGCAGGACAGCATCCCTAGGGAAAGGAATGTCAGATTCCGAGTAATCATTTTCCACATGCAAATCTGTCCTCGGTTGTATATACCTCTCAAAGTATGTTTCAAAGTGTTTGAATAAATCAAGCCAGTGATAGAAGTCTCCCTGTATTCACAACAATAACCACAATCAATTCAATATAGTCAATATTATGATGCAAATTAAATTAGATTGTAGAGATACCTTGTCAAAGTCCCATGAGAAGTTTCTCAAGCGATCTTCAATATTTTCAAGTGGAGCAGCAATTACACCATCGATGAAGGACTTAATTTTAGGAGGCTGATTCACAATAAAAAGAATATAGCACGTGTCAACAAATTTTGAGCATATCAAACTATTAAAATGTCAAACTCTTATTGCAGGGAGCAGGCCATGCCTAGAAAATTAAAACACGATCTAGAATGCAAGGATATTTGTAAAAAAGAAATAGGCGTGAACGTTGCACTTAAAATATTGACGATATCACCAAAACAATAAAAGAGGGAATAAAAAATAACTCATTTTCATATAATTTCTTACACATGAAGCAAAAAAAGTGGCTAGTGATTAGTGAAATGATTTAGCACACTCAATTCAAAAAGATAAACAAATGTCAAAAAAGTTACTTTTTCCATCAGCATCTTACTAGTTTCCAGTTCAATTACAAATGTCAAAAAAAGTTACTTTATTCATCAGCATCTTACAAGTTTCCGGTCCAATTGTCTGCATGGTATATTAAGGATTATTACAGACACACCATTCATCGTCAAACACTTCCAAGTTACATATAAGATGTGAATGTTTAGCATTATATTGAAGTAACTGATAATTCATACCAGACAAGCAAACATGCATTTCAGGAAATATAATATGTAATCATACAATCAATCCAAAAATTATATATATATTAAAAGAGAACATGAAAAGTATTAGTCTTTCAACATAAGCCACTAATGTTTTATACTTTTACACATAAAAACTTTTCGCATTTCAACCTTGACCACAAAATTTTTAGACTTTCAGCTTTGACCACCAAACTTTTACATATCTTAAAGGCAACATGAAAAGTTTTAAACTTTCAATTTTGGCCCAAAAACTTTTATTTTTACACATCAAGACTTTTCACCTTTCAACTTTTGCCACAAAACTTTTTAGACTTTCACTTTTACACGTCAAAACTTTTTACCGTTCAACTTTGACCACAAAACTTTTGATTTTTCAACGCAAAATTTTAGTTATAGTATTTTTCACATGTTAAAGTAGACACGTCACACACATCGTTTGCTATAGCAAACGACAGTACCATAACGAACCGTTCCGCTGGTTGGAATTAGGGTTGCTTCGAAAATCAAGTTTCCAACTTTATACAGTAAAAAGGTACAGCCTGATGATCGGTACACCGTGCACGCATACAAATAGCCAATCTTTTGTAGATTCAAAACACCATGATCATACATTAAATCAATAAAAAAAATAAACATAATCAAACAATCAATCATGTTGATCAAAAATCAAAATATCCCTAAAACAATAAACAAACCCCTAACCAACCACAAACAAAAAACAAAACAAAACAAAAACAGAGTAAAAGTAAAAGAGCAACTGCACTAACCACTTCTGATGACTTTCTTCTCTGCAACTTCATACTGAAATCAACCAGACAGATTAATCGCAATGGCTAAACGAACAGAAGCGATCGGTCCGTTGATCGTTCGAATGGAATCAGATAGAAGCAATTAGCGTAAACTATAACCTAAGTGACGAATGATCAAATTGTATGGCGTCGGATTGCGGATTGAAGGGTTTTAGGGTTTTTGTTTCCGAAATTGAAATTGAAATTGAAATTGAAAGAAAGATAAGCGAATTAGTGAAGAAGAATCAAGCTATAAAGCTATTGGTGTCATACGAACGATATATATACATGTGTATGTATATATATATATAACACGTTAAGCAAACAGGCTGATTATTATTATTATATCATATATTTCATATTAATTAATAATATAATATAATATATTGTTTGGATCAAATACAAACAAAATTGACGTCCCAAACATGAAAATATTATATATACAAGTTGAGTAATTATATATATAAATAGAGTAGATTAATTACATAATTATTCTACTTGTATATATAATTACTCTACTTGATTCTCACGTTTATAACGTTAATTTCATTTGCACGTTAATTTTCTCCATATAATAGAATATAATAAAGTATTATTATCTTTTTTTACTGTAAGTTTATACCGAAACTGAAAATTAGTTAAAGCACAAACAGAAAGTCATACTGATTATTACTTTACAACACCAGTTTGGTATCTACGGTGTAAGAATATTAAAATATACCGAAACAAAATAATAAAAGTAAAAATGGTATGATTACAGTATCGTTAGAATGGAGTAGTAAGGGTACTCAGTACAAAATGTTAATCTATGGTTTGCAATGCTAAAATATGTTTTATTTCAATACAACTCAATTTTAATAAAATTTATATATCGAAATGCATCACCGAATATTTTGTTTAGTCTTTAAGTTAATTAATGCGAGTTATTAGAAAAAAACAAAGTTGTTAAAAAATTAAATAGGTAAACCGCGTAGATTATTATAGCATTAAAGCTGAAATTGAAATTTAAAAAAGCTAAAAAGATATCACGTGTCACCTTTTAAGTGGCGTTGTTACTATTCATAACCATTTGATAATTGCGTGTGTCCAGTGTGGAGGATTATTGTAAAACTAGGGGTGCAAACGAGCCTAGAGCTCGAGCTCGACTCATTCCAATCTCTATTTCTATTTCTAAAGAACGAGCAGCTCGTGAATATCTTTTCAAGCTTGAGCTCGACTCGGTCTCAGCTTGTTTACTATTTCTTAATATATTTTTATATATTTATAATTACTTTTTATATAGTTTTTTTATGCATAAGATAATATTTATTTAGTTAATTTTTCATAATATTAAACAAATTAATTAATATTTAATAAATATATGTTATAAAAATATGTTAATGACAGGCTCGTTTAGAATCACGAGCCGGCTAGAGCTTGATAAGTGAAGTTCAGGCCCGAGCTCGTTTAAGCCCGGTTCGTTTGCACCCTTAGGTAAAACATGAATCCAACTTTTACCTTGTCACCGAATTTTTGAGGCTTGAACTCTATGCTTGATATTCAAGCTACACATTTCGATAACTTCTATGAAGCGCATAAACATAAATGAATTTTCTTCCATCGTAAACAATAAGTTCAAAGCTTTCCATAAATGTTAATCAATACATCAACACATTTATATCATCTATGGATCATTTCTTACAGATGATTGTCACCAACATATAGCATTATTTCGTTGATACGTTTACTATCTAGAAAGTATAATATAATAAAGTATTATTATCTTTTTTTATTGTAAGTTAATACCAAAACTGAAAACTAGTTAAAGCACAAACAGAAAGTCATACCGATTGTGACTTTACAACACCAGTTCAGTATCTACAATGTAAGAATATTAAAAGATACAGAAATAAAACACAAAGTAAAAAATGGTACGGTTACAATATCGTTAGGATGGTGTCATTGGAGTAGTAATGGTACTTAGTACAAAATGTTAATCTCTGGTTTACAATGCTAAAATATATTTTATTTTGAATGCAATTCAGTTTAAACAAAATTTATATATCGAAATGTTGAGAAACAAAATGAATCACCACCGAATATTTTGTTTAGTCTTTAAGTTAATTAATGCGAGTTATTAGAAAAAAACAAAGTTGTAAAAAATTAAATAGGTAAACCGTGTAGATTATTATAGCATTAAAGCTGAAATTGAAATTTAAAAAAGCTAAAAAGATATCACATGTCACCTTTTAAGTGGCGTTGTTACTATTCATAACCATTTGATAATTGTGTGTGTCCAATGTGGAGGATTATTGTAAAACTAGGGGTGCAAACGAGCCTAGAGCTCGAGCTTGACTCATTCCAATCTCTATTTCTATTTCTAAAGAACGAGCAGCTCGTGAATATCTTTTCAAGCTTGAGCTCGACTCGGGCTCGGCTTGTTTACTATTTCTTAATATATTTTTACATATTTATAATTACTTTGTATATAGTTTTTTATGCATAAGATAATATTTATAGTTATTTTTTCATAATATTAAACATATTAATTAATATTTAATAAATATATGTTATAAAAATATGTTAATGACAGGCTCATTTAGGATCACGAGTCGGCTAGCGCTTGATAAGTGAAGTTGAGGCCCGAGCTCATTTAAGCCCGGTTCGTTTGCACCCTTAGGTAAAACGTGAATCCAACTTTTACTTTGTCACCGAATTTTTGAGGCTTGAACTCTATGCTTGATATTCAAGCTACACATTTTAATAACTTCTATGAAGCGCATGAACATAAATGAATTTTCTTCCATCGTAAATAATAAGTGTTAACCAATACATCAACACATTTATATCATCTATGGATCATTTCTTACGGATGATTGTCACCAACACATAACATTATTTCATTGATACGTTTACTATCTAGAAAGTATCATTCAAACTGCAATATATTAAGTAATGACTAAATATTAATTGAATATCATATTTTGACATGAACTATTTAATAAAAAATGTTTACATGATGGAATCTACTTATTATAATAAAGTAAAATATTGTAGACATATGTCGTTTTGTGGTTAATCACCATAATTTTCTTCCCTCGAAAAATCAATAATTATTAAGTTTCTTTTCACACTTCATATATATTATATTTGTAACTTGATTAAATTATTTATTTTCCTTTAAACTCTTTGTTTTATTTGTAAATTGAAGTTTCTCATGTATTTGATCCGAATTCACAGGTATAGGTTTCACCAAACCCAGATAATTCTTAAACAAGTTATAATATTTCATTAATTAAAAATTAATCTCATCAGAAAATATAAAATAAGGATAAGTGGTAGTATGTTATGGTTTTGAATTTGTAACCTCAAGCACCACTAAATTCTGAATTCAGTTGGCACTTCACCCCATTTCCGGCTCACTTTCATGATTTCATCCATCACCGCGTTCAAAAACAATACACCTTGGCGGTGCAGGTCTTCTTCGTTGATCGTCTTCGTCTTGGTGGAGATGAGGCGTGCGGCGGTGGTAATAAGCGACAACGGAAGCTCAGTGACAATCTCAAGTCCTTATCAATGAATGCTTAAGCTAAGTTTGTAACTTCTATAATCGTTGTTCGTTCTCATTTATACTGTCGCCGTATAGCTGATTTTAGGTTTACTTTGAAATTCAACATTCGGTATGATTTGTTTTCTTCTTAATCTTTGTTATAATGAGTTAATTTCTTGATTTCAGGTTTAATTTTGATTTTGATATTAGGTTTGATTTAGAGACGATAGAGTAGAACTGGTTTCTTTATGATATATGATAACAACTTGGAGTTAGATTCTTAAAACATACCATTGAGTATATGTATATTTAATAATAATAGCCCTGGTGTGCACAGTTCCTCTTGGAGGTTTCAAATTGGTAGAATATTTGGAAGTTACAGCAGTGTCGAGTTATGTGATTACCACGGTTAGTAAAGGATAATTGCATAGTTAGGATATTTGGTTTGGATCTTTTGTGAAATGGTTTAATTAATATATAGTTCTTATGTTTATATACATGATCACCTGCAGGGAGGACAAGAGAATTTTGTACAACAGTGTGTATTTTATGCAGCTTCTGGTCATGGATGGTAAGCTAATTGTGTTTTTCAACCTTGTCATGGTAACTTTCATTTGAGAATCTTATTTCTTATTTTTATGACTTTTATCATCTTTGTGTAATGCGCTTTAAAATGTATTCAGGAATAGATGGTTGATAAGCTAGGTTGTCAAGTTCGTGAAGAGAGCTGGACGAGTGGAATGAGAGAGAGAGGCTCGCTCGAGAAAAAAAGATTAGTAGCCCCCTAGAACCTGGTAGCATATTATCATTATCAATAAGTTGCCGAACGACACTCACTTGTGATTCATTCGTGTAAAGATTCAACACAGAAGACTCCTTTCCTTAGGAGCCGGATGAGTGATATATCCGGCGAGTGCCGATGAAGTACACAAGGAAATCAGGAGCTCGGGTATTGAGATATTCCATCAAGAGAAAGGAGGCAAACTGATAATAATGCAAACCAGATAGGAACCGAAAAGCTAAGCTTTGCGGAGCGGAACAATCCTTTCGTACCAACCCTGATTCACTCCTATAAAAAAACAGCCTGTGCATGCTATGAGCTAAGCTACTAATGTCGTGGCGAAGGTGAATTAAAGTTGGCTTTACCCGCAGCAACGCGCGGGGTACTACAACTAGTTATTTATAATTAAAAAACAATTAGTCTAAAAAATAAGCGGGTCATGGGTCTCACAAAACTCATATAGCTTTTAAACCGGTTTATAACATCTCATTTATTTGTGAACCGTTTCATCATCAAATCTTAAGTATATTATTAACTTCCTTACAATAAATAAATTAAAATCCAAAAAAATATATAAGTATTATAAACAAATAATGTAAACAACCCTGTAATACGGGGGGTTAAAAACTAGTATACTATATTAGTATAAGAGCATTCTCATCCAACCCCTCATATTATGTGAGGGGTGTTTTTATAATTTAGAGAGTGATTCAAGGTGTTGTGAGTGAAGAGTTTTTATATTTTAGAAAAAGTAGTGATTTTTCTGTATATTTGAAAAGTTACTGTTCATCCCCTATAATTTTTTAATATATTTTGAAAGTGGTTGTGAGTGAAGGAAAGAGAAAAGGTAATGATAAAAGGTATAAAAAATATTATTTAATTGAAATGGAGAGAGAAAATAAAGTGAGTTTTAGTATAATTTTTGATTTGGAGATAGAGGGTGGGATGTGAATGCTCGAAAGCAACTAATATTTGAAGTTATGTGACTTTTGATGTAACTAAATGTAAGAACTAAAAAAATATATTAAGCAAATGCTGATGCACCAAACTTTTTTTTTAGCCAAAACAACACGAATGAATGCAATGGCGGCGGTGGTGGGATGACGACGATGGTGAAGTGGTGGCGGCGACAATGAGGTAGGTATTGAAGATAGACAATGAGGTAGGTTTTGAAGACAGACAATGGTTATGAGTAACCTATTCGGACATTTTTAACACAAGTTATATATGATTACTCATATTGACTCGTTGGCTAATATGAGTAGACCTGAATTAACATGTTGATTAATTTGAGTTGACCCAAATAAACTCATATATAATATATATACGTTTTTTACAAATCAACCCATTATTTAGACAATGGGTCATTATTGTCATCTATAATGAGTTTTGAATGAATAAGGTATTAGATGATAGTTGTCCGATTACCCGAAGCCCTATACATTCATCAAAACCGAATATTAACCTAACATTGAGTTTCTACCAAGGCATTCCTAACAATTAACTTTTAACTACACATATGACCATAAACTGTGCATGAACAACACCAAATCAAATCAAAGAATAAACCCAAAACCAATACACAAACTTGCTAATCTTGAAACTAATCTATACGTATCTCAAACCTAGAATCATCACCATCTTTTTCTTCTTCTTTCACTAGATCATCAACACTCAACGGCATACTAGCCGAAAAACTCACCTTCGGCTTCACACTTGGGACCTCCATCTCGCCCCCCTCCCGGTTCAAAACTTGCAAAACCCGCCTCATCGACGGCCTCATTTCGCTCCTCGGGTTCACGCAACTCAACCCGACCATCAAAAGCCTCTTCCCCTCTTCCTCGTCAAACTCCCCATTAAGCCGCTTATTGACCGCACCCAAAACCTCCCCTTTCGCGCGCAAATCCCAAACCCAATCCACCAAGTTCACCATACTCACACCCCCGGTCTCCTTCTCAATCGGCCTACGACCGCAACAAACCTCTAGCACCACCACACCGTAGCTATAAACATCCGTTTTATCGGTCGCTTTCCCACAATGTAGATACTCGGGAGCTAGATACCCCGCGGTCCCAGCCGTAAGAGTAGACACCGGGCTCTTGTCATGGTCTATTAACCGGGCCAGCCCGAAATCGCCTAACCGGGCATTTAAATGTGCATCTAACATCACATTACTAGACTTTATGTCTCTATGGATCACCAACTTATCACATTCTTGATGCAATTAAGCCAAAACCGAAGCCAACCCGATAGCAATATTATACCTATGTGCCCAGTTCAAAAACCCCCAATGTTTCGGGTCTTGATACAACACGCTTTCTAAGCTCCCGTACGGCATTAAATCGTAAACAAGTAACAACTCGCCCCGTTTTACGCACCACCCGAGTAACTGGACAAGGTTCTTGTGACGTAACCCCGCTATAGCCGATAACTCTGCGAAAAACTCGGTTTTCGCTTCCCGAGGCCTCAATGATCGCTTCACGGCTGCGGGTGTACCCGATGATAATATGAAGGCTTTGTAAACTGTCCCGAACGAACCGTGCCCGATGATTCGGCTTGAGTGGAAGTTACCCGTGGCAGTCTTTAACTCTTTGTAACTAAATTCTCTCGGTTTTCTCGTAACTTGTTCCTTTATGTTCGTTTGTGTTTTGATTTCCCGCCATTTTTTAACCGAAATGTACCCGAAAACGAGAAAGCCCGCGAAGATGAAAACCGAGCCCGTAACTTCAAGACCGAGCCTGAGCCCGTTACGGTTATTGTACCGAGCACGAGAAGTGTTCGGAAACCGAACCGGGACGGTTTCGGTGCTAACGTTATGCGGGTTATCCAACCGTGGAACGAACCGTTTGATCCCGAACGATTTAAAGCTCCATCTTTCAATAGAATGCGTCTCTTTACTCCCTTCTGTCGATCCCGAGAACCCGAAATATATAAGTTCTTGAAAATACACCGAAAGATCGATCGACACATTCAAAATCGGGTTCTCGGGTTTGAAACCCGAGAGGGTCAAGAACACTTTCAAACTCCTCTCATCATGATTGTAATCAATCCAAGAACTAAACGAAACACCCGTTCGTAAATCGATTCCCACGGCCCCACAATCGGTCGTCACGATCGAGTTCAAGCTGTCGATATCCAACCCGGCATGGTTCCGGTTGGGATCATTGAAATGCGGGTCGAGTCGTGTATCGAATTCGATCGCAATGAACTTGTTTTGTGCCAATTGGGAAGAATTGACAAGACCCAAGTACCCTCCGGGCGACCCGAGGGTCCGATTCTCAGGGGATATGAAGAACGATAAGCCGCCGCCGCCGGAAGGGGATAACGGGTTGAGGGTTGTGATTGAGAATGAGAATGCTGTGGAGAATGAAGTGGTGGAGTTGGTTCGGGTGTCGGAGAAGCGAATTGGGTTATTGTAGATGACGGTGCCGGATGAGGAAGATGGGAAATTGGAGTCCAGGGTGATTCCGGCGGTGGTACGGTGGTAGGAGTCGCCGGAGAAGGTGAGGTTTTGAAGAGGCAGAGGTGGGAATTGGAAGGAGATGGTCCGTGGGTATGCGGTTGATTGGTTGATTATGAAGCTGAGTGTGAGGATTGTGAAGAGAATTGGTGGGTTTCTTGAGTTCATGGTGGAGATGATGGTGGATTACGATGGTGGGTTTTAACGGTTTGAAAGAGGAAAAAAAGCGGGAGTGAGAATATATGATTGAAATACTAAAACGACGCCGTTCTTGATTAATATTGTAGTTTGTTGAGAGGGAGGATGACCAAAATGCCCTTATGGCAAGTTAACATCGACAAAATCTTCTTCAGACAAAATTTGTATACGCAGTGTAAATTATCATGTTTCCGTCTGAAAATTTGAGTCTTCCTCTCCTGATGTTGTCATTCAAGCTTTGCCACTGTTTTTGACCAAAAATTCTCAAAATGTTTGCACTAAAACTCGTTGACTCAATCACTTGATAATTGTTAGACGATGTATTCTAAATTAATCAGATTCTGTCACACGTCATAAAACCGTCGGCTTGTTAAACTTATACATCTATGCCTTTGGTTGTATTGGAAATTTGGAATAATGGGTGTTGTGTTCGTTCACATTTCTTCTACCGTAACTTGAGTTGAAACTGACCGAACTGTTTAAACCAAAGAAGATCACCCAATTCATATTCTTTGAAGTTTATATAGTTCCATTAACTTTAAGAAACTGGATTCAATAGTTCAGCCAACTTAACTATACTTGTCTAGGAAGGGTTTATGTAACGGAACCAATCGAGTTTCACTTTTCTTGTATGTTTTCAAAAATTTAAAATATTTGTAATTCAAAAACTAATCTAAGTTGATAATCTTGAAGAACTATCCCAAAATCTTACACCGTGATACCGAATTGTTCTCAAACCAGTCCTCCCAATCCTCCAAATTGTTTTACATTTTTCCAATACTATGGTTACTGATCCCATACATAATTTTCATCGAAAACAGTTGTCCACGACAGCAAGCATCACTTAATTGCAACAAGCAATGAAAATTATTTTGAAATAATAGAGAATAACATACATTCTATTGTACAATGAATTTAAAAAAAGGTATGAAATATTAAGATAGTTTTAAAACTTCAATGTTATTGTTTCTATTAGTTTGTAAACTTAGAAACGTGTTGAAATGTTTTTGAGATTTTAATGGGATATTGGGTTAGTAACACTTAGGGGTGTGCACGGTTCGGTTTGGGCCGGTTTCAAATTGTTTGGTTTTTTCGGTTTTCATCATTTGATCTTAAAACTTTAAAACCGAAAATAATGAATTTAGATATAAGTAATTTTGTTAACTGCCAAGTACTAACAAATTGATTAATATACATTCAGGCAAAAACATTTGAGTTACATATTTATTAAGTTCTTATGAATTACTTAACATAAAAAATATAAACATATAGATCTATAAATTCAGTTCGGTTTGGGTTTTTCGGTTTTTGTTACATACAAAGCCAAAACCAAACTGTAAGTTCAATTTTTACAAAAACACAAAGCCAAACCATCGGTTTATGTTTCGGTTTGGATTTCTCAGTTTTTTCGGTTTCTTGTACACTTCTACATTTATTTATCTTTTATTTATATAGTTTCTAGATTTTAAAATTATAAAGATTGATAGATCTATAATATTTATTATAGCTTGAAGTTACTTATTAACACTTATTACATATCTCTGGTAAATACACAGTAGATCATAAGGTTCGTCAGTGTCATGGAACACCTTAGGTTCAACAACACTCCAACTGTGCCACAATCGGAAAAACTACACGCTGGCTCCGTTTCTTGTAGCCTCAAAAACATGGTTGGGAGGTTTTCTTACTTTATAGTACAACTGGAAAAACGAGCTGGCATGCCAGACAATGTAGCAGGTCATTTAAAAATGGTCAATTTGGTTCGGCCAAAAGTAGGTTTTGACAAAAATGGGTATAGATCAAAACAAACTGTTTTAAAAAGTTGGAACTTCGAATGTGTTATAGATCCGTTAACAAGAGTCATGATCCAAAACACCGATGGCCAAGATTATGTCAAATGGGCGGATTTATTACACCCATAACCCACCCAGAGAGAATCATTTCGGAGAATAATTACATGCTAAGAATCACAATCATTTCCGTACATTCCTTTTTCACATCATTCAGCAAAAAACATATTTGCTTACCAGCATGAAAACTAGAGACAGAACCCACAATAACATATGCTTGGCACTAGAGCTGCATGTAAATTTGTAAGCATGGTCATAATTCAATATGCGCAACATAAACTGTTGGGTAAACGTACAATGTCAACAAAAATATAAACCCGAGTAAAAAGAAAGCTGATACCTTTAATTTCCAGCTGAGCAATTAATTAACTTAGGTAACATATTTTCCCAGTAGCCTTCGAGGCAAGAGAACTGCAAGCACGTAATCATAAATCATGGTTATCATACATCAATCAACACTACAAAATATTGGATAATTTATAATTACCTTCATCCATGTTGCAAAAGCTATCTACATAGAAGATTGATTCAGGGTTGAGTTTCTGTTGTAGTGGTAGAACCATAGCCAAGCGATTTTTATTGCTGAAAGCAGTGAAACAGAATATTTACTTGCAACTTCACTTAAAGATTTAATGATTAAAAAAATATATGTTAGTATTCACCTAGCCCATGAAGGTTTAAACTTTTTCGTGGGCCGGTCGTCCTCTTCATCATCGTCGTCATCAGATCGATAAGGAGAAATATCGTATGAATTTTCTTGACTGGTCAACTTCATTACTGGTGACTTTCCGTGTACGTTTGTTGCCTATGAAAATAAAAATGTTAATCAGTGTAGGAAAATAGGCATTCTGGTAAAAGGTGAAAAACATTATAAAAGCGTCCCAAATTTTTAAAATTTGTAAATTGTTTATGTATTATATTAAATAAGATTAAAAAGATTATGTCCATTAAATAATGTAAACTTCTTTTAAATAAATTGATTTACACAACTTTTGGCCAGTTTCATTCTTACCTTGTAATCATCGGAAGCATCACGAATTTCAGCAATAGATTCAACTTGCTGAACAGCATTTGCTAAAACTTTGTTTGTCCTGAACTCATTGTCTTGTTTTTTAACACTACTTTCATTTGCATTCTTATTTTGTCTCAGATTTTCAGCTTTCTTCTTGTTTTCAGCATTTGCAGCCTATGACAGTATCAATACAGTAAGTATTGAAAGTTGAAACAATGAGCACAAAGAACTACAAGAACTGAAAGACAACTAACATTTTTGGCGTGTTTTTCGATCTCCATTTTCCCGACACGTGTTTTTTCAAAGTTTAGTTTTTGAGTTTTTTGTGCTTCTGCAGCAAGCTTTCGTTTTTTAGCCACTTGCTTCTTCTCTTCTTCCTCCCTTAACCTTTTCCTTGCTGCTATGTCAGCTTCTTTTTTCTTTAATTCTTCCTGCTTCTTTATCATATTTAATCTCATTTGCTTTGCGTTTTCTTTCTCGATTCTCGCTCGTTCAAGCTTCAATGCTTCTTTTCTCATTCTTCTCTCGTTTTCCTTCTCTTGATCACGGCGCCTTGTGGCCTCTGCAGCCTCCAAAGCCTTCACTTTGATGTCTCTTTTCACTTCAAAACAAGTTTAATCGTATATCAGGACATGTTAATTCATCAAGAAAATACAAATACATAAAAAACAGAAGCCAATTGATCCATACATAAGTAAACTAGTCGAAACTTCCACCTCTATATTTAAGATGTAAACAGATAAAGATATAACTTGTACCTGTGCCAGCTGCTGCTGCTGCTGCCTGTTTCTGTTGAACTAGTGAAACAAATGATGTCATATTTGATACAATATTGTTACGTTTAGTGTCCTTTTGTGATGATCTGGGTATTCCACTTCTCATACTGCTCTTGTTTTTACTAATTTCAGATAAGTTCCCCCGAGTACTAGCACGTGTAACAATTGACGAACTACGGTTATTCCCGTTATATGTACTTGCCGTAAACCCATGATGGATTTTAGGCTTATGTTTGACTTTTTCACAAGTCCTAGAAACACTAGCCTCTGTACTGACTAAATTTGAACTATACGTATCTGAATACTTGATGGATTTGGTAGATACATGTTTTGCATGTTGAGACCCTACTTCAGGAACTTCAACCACCATCTCATCATAATCATTCTCGGTTCTTTCAATTTCCATTTTGGGAGAAACCTTAACTGAACTTTCATTTTCTGCTATTACATTTTCTTGAAGTTCATCATTCACCTCCTCTGCATTCTCATTTTCTTCATTACTGTTTGGATCTTCTTCAATTGGGAAGCATGTAAGCTCAGGATTTGAACTCAATTGCATCTCTGAACTACCAGAACTTGATGCTGATCTGTCCCATAGTTTTCCAGTAGGAGACGAATAAAGGTTTTCTGATTGCCAGTAAAATGGAGTACCATAATTAAACGTTTGATGCTGTGGCAAAACAGAATCAATTTCAGTTACATAACTATCACTTGTTTGTAGATGCTTTCTATAATCTTCATCAAGAATCCCTTGATTCCCATCTGCCATGAATCCATATAAGCCTTGAAACTGATGTGAAAACTGAGATGATGGTGTCTGCATGCTTGCAGATTTACAGATCTGCTCTATGATGCTAACTCTTTCCATTGTGGTACTTGGGATTTCCAGTGTGTCTAAATTTATTCCACCTTCATTATTCTCAATATTTAAATTCCCAATTTCCTCATCTATCAAAAAACCCTCATAAACAGGTCTAATTTCATCAGAGACCATAGTTTTGTCATCATTTTGTGAAGGCTGAACTGAGTCATATGAGGACACCCATTCAGAAAGGTTTACTTCAAAGTTATTATTTTCAGTAACCACCACATCATCATTGATGGTTGGACTTACAGGCCCCGCATCAGCAGTTGGTTCAAACTGTTTGAGTGCGTCAGAGATAGCTGTAGTGTCATCATCCACTTTAGTAACAGTTGCCTGTGAATACATCACAGAGAAATTTTGATCAGAATATGATTGCAAAAGAGGAAAACTAAATGTATTTAACTGAAAAACACGAATAAGTTGCTATCAGGGTAGCATTAATACCTCTGCAGCTTGAAGCGCATGTAAGGACTCTGTCCCTTCTGGCAACTCACAAATGGTCTCATTATTAAAACTCTTATCGCGGCTCCGAATGCCATGTGATTGGGAGAGGTTGATCTTTTCAGATGAAAGTATTGAAGCAGATTCCTCAATGGAATTTAAATCATTTTCAGATTCTGCAGCTTGAGGCTCATGTACGGACTCTGTCCCATCTGGCAAATCACAAATTATCTCATTATTAAAACTCTTATCGCGGCTCTGAATGCCATGTGATTGGGATAGTTTGATCTTTTCAGATGAAAGTATTGAAGCAGATTCCTCAATGGAATTTAAATCATTTTCAGGTTCTGCAGCTTGAGGCTCATGTACGGACTCTGTCCCATCTGGCAAAACACAAATCATCTCATTATTAAAACTCTTATCGTGGCTCTGAATGCCATGTGATTGGGATAGTTTGATCTTTTCAGATAAAAGTATTGAAGCAGATTCCTCAACAGAATTTATATCATTTTCAGGTGTCTTCAGATTCAAATGAATAGCATCTCTTTGAATAGGTACTCTAAATTTCCGGGACTCTGAAAAGCAGTTTGGTTGGTACTCAACATTTTTCTGCTGGTTCAAAGGGCATGTGTTAAACTTGGCAGAATTCAATTTCATACTGGGAACCTTTAAATTTGTGCCATCTTCAAAATCCTTGGATATTGAAGAACCAAGATCTACATCAAAACCCTTGTTTCCTTGTTTAGTCAAACTTGAAATGAACGATGACTTGCTATCTGGGGATACAGGTATAAAAACACCAGAAGCACTTTCTTTCCTTTTATGGCTAAGATCACCCTGTCAAAAAAGAAATATATCATGTGAACAATGCTGCTAATAGAAGAAAATAATCATTAAATGTCATATTTTAAAGTGCATCAGAACTTTGATAACTAAATCCAAAAGTAGGGAGAACAACATAAATTCATGTATCATAAATAGCTAGTATACATTAAGCATAAATAAATAGCATAAAGTTGTGGAGGATATCAAATAGTTGGCAAAGCCTATACATGGCCTCCAGCCAACATCAGGAAGTAATAAAATTGAGTGAGTATGCTGTATTGAATTGGGTTTGTTTGATTTATAAAAAAACTACCATATCAAGTAAAAATACCTCTTTGATTTGCACCTTTAACGAGGATGTGTAATCTTCCTTCAAATGAGACTTTCCTGAATGCGTCTTTGTTTTAAAAACACTGTCGACTTCTTTGGAAGATATATTTACCTCACATGTTACATCAATATCATCAGGTATGGAGACCATAGAGTTGTGCTCAACATCCTCCACCACTGAGTTCACATTCGTTTCCAAACCAGTATTTATCATCACATCTTTTACAAACTCATCAGTGTTGTTACAAGACTCTGTCCTTGCAGCTTTTGGGTTGCTGGACACAACATCTGCATTTGGTAATTGCTGCTCAAATAAATTGCCACTAGATTTATGATCTATTGATGATGCAGACTCCTTTAAAGAATAGCATTCCTGTCCCAACATTACATCCGACTTTCTCTTATTGGAAAGTGGGCTACAGATTTCATTTAAATCACATTCACCGATTTCATCAAAGTTAAGTTGCTTTGGTTTAACTTTCATACAACAGTCTGAAGTGGCCAAATCCAACTTAATACCAGAATTTACAGGCTGCATTACAGCTGGTGCATCTATTGGCCCGTTTCGCACAACAATTTCAGCATTTTCTTGGTTGTTGCCACCAAGTGAAGATCTTTCAATCTCTATATTGGAAGAAATGACTGGCTTCAATACACCTCCGCCTTCTTTTGGATTGCAAGAAACTGATGTGCCCATATTTGAAGACTTGTTTATACCACTAATCTGTTGCCTTGAACTTCTAGACCTTGTTGTTCTCCCACTATAGGGCATATTTCGGTTTTCTGTGCCCTGTTTCTTCCTGGTTCTTGATTTTTTGCTAGCGTAACTTCCCAAGCAGATATGAGGAAGATTAACACCATTAACATGACGATCTTGTTGTGATGAATCACCTGTTGGCTGCACCTTGATACCACCATCAAAATTTTCCTTATCAGAAGATGACCCTTTTTCAGCATGATCGTTCTCTAAACTTGGGTTTTCATAACAATTGTTTGGTTTTGCAAGTGTAGCACTATGACTGGTTCTATCATTTGCTTTGTCACCCTTCTCTTCTAATGCCATAGAAGTTGATCCAATGATATCATTGCATTTGTCCACTTCTGAAGGATGCTTATCTTGAGTGACTTGATGTAAATTGGAGCCACCACTAAAAGAAATATGGGTTCTGCTTTCAATACTTAAACAACTTTTGGCAGTCGTTTTCCCACTATTGCGAAGCTCCCGAGCTTTTTGCCGAGACTTGGATCTCTGAATTCTAGCAAGTGATATATCTGGTGCAGCATAAATGCTTGTTATTCTAGCATCTGTCTCATTCTGAGGAGATTCCACACTGTCATCATGTTCAGCAAAACAATTTATGCTACACATTGTGTCATTATTATGACACTCGAGTGGCGCATCCACCTCATTCAGAGGGGATTTAACATTGTCATCCTGCTCAGGAACACAATTTAAGCTACCAACTATCTCATTATTATTACACTCAAGTGACACATCTGGTGCAGCACATACGCTTGATACTCTAGCATCCACCTTGTTAAGAGGAGATTTAACACTGTCATCTAGCTCAAGAAATCGATTTAAGCTACCTACTATTTCATTACTGTCACGCACGGTAGTTGGTTTATTGACAGCCTTGTTAAAAGCATAGTTATCCACACACGTTACACTTGATAATCGTGCTTTGCCCCCAGCAGCAACTGGTCTGTCATACAGAGAGCAGCCACCAGTTGAATATCGAGTGGAATGTAGTGGAGGTCGAAGTAAGAGCCTAGATATGATCTTCTCTTTCTCCAACTCTGCAAAAAAAAAAATCACCATTTTTTCACAAACTCATAACACTGTTCCATATATAATACACAGAAAGATAAAGGTAGTAAGATACTCATAGTAGTAACCGAACATCAGTGTCGGAAAAATTGGACTAGTCAACTCAATGCTTAATCGCTAATCGACAAGTGACCGACTAATTTTTAATTAACCGGCCAAATCGGTCCTAGTTGGACCAAATCGCCAGCAAATTTCCAAACAAACTTTGTAAATTCCGAGCAACCTTTGTAAATTACAAATAAAAATGTGTTTGTGTGTGTGTGTGTATAACTGAGAATTACATATAAAAATGTGTGTTTGTGTGTATATATAAAAGTATAAAACTGCAACGTACCCATAAAAAAAATTCCAATCGAATCTCTAGACCCCACCCCACCGGCCGAGTTCAACAACACTCCCAAACACTATCCAATTTGATATCTACTTTCACAATTGCTTAAACGGACAATGGCCGACAAGTGCCTAGCGATTAAAAAACACATTGAAGAAACCCCGTTCACCCCAGACAAACCCTAGAAATGATATGTCTACTAATTCATTCAGCAATTAACATCATACGCGTACTTAAATCGAACAATTGGATGGTTATTTAATACCACTGGGATTAGAAGACTGTGAAATGAAATTAGGGCTCAGAAGGCAGGGAGGAGGTGTGAATCCGTCAATTAAGAGTCTGGAAGCGAGTTGTTGAGTGTATGAGTCAGCTTGCTGCTGCAATTGGTCGATGATACTGTCTTTGCGACCGTACATTTGAGCAATCATCTTCTCCAGCGTCGACATGTTGACCGCCGGTCAACGGAGTCCGTCGATGGTGTGGTGATTATTTTGGGTTGTGAAGAAGCGCCAATGCGAAGAATTCAAATGTTTGCATCTCGAATCTGGGTTTGATAATAATAATCGAATATAATATTTTACGGTCGTGTTTAAATAAATAAATTTAAAAATAAAAAGAAAAACATTATCTTTTATTGCCATTATTATAACATGATAAAAAAGAATTATATTCAAATTCAACGCATTTTCAGTAGTTGCTATATAATTATGTGAAAGACATCTTTAAATTTTGTTAGAGGGTTGTAAGTGGTTGACTGGTTGTGAGTAAATAAGAGAGAAAATTTAAAATATATGAGTAAATTTATAGAAATATTGTTCTTTATTTATTTTTTAATATATTTGAAAGTTGTTGTGAGTGGATTAGAAAGAAACGATAATGATAAAAATGTAAAAAAAATATTATTTAATTGTATATGAGAGAAAAATATAGTGTTATTATTATAGAGATATAGGTAGAGAAACTGTCGGGAATGCTCTTAAATTGATAACTCGTAACTTGTTGTAATTGGTTGGTGTTGAGGTTAAGGGTTGTTTGAAAGTCTGAACCAGTAAGAGGTCTGAATGGTTAAGATATTCTAAACCAGTAAGTGTTGTGTAACATTCGTTAATTTTCAAACTCGAAAACCCGACCCATCTTAAACTGCAAGTATTGGTAGATTTATAAAGCAAAGAGTTTTATGCATTTATTTATGTTATCTCATGTCTCAACCATAATTTTATTTATTTATTAATGTTGTTATCTCAAACATTGAATTTGAGTCAAAGCCAATTCAATTTGTTTATGTTTTGTTTGAACTTGTAATGATGATCATAAATACATTTGACTACATTTCAACCATCATTTTTTATTAATTATGATTAATTGCATATTTTGAATGGCACTCAACTATATTTATTTATTTTGCCAATTCCATGATCTATGCCCATGAGATTTGCCATTTGACTAGTTATTTTTAATTAGTTCATTCTACCTAGAAGTTAATGATTTTTTTGGTTATATAAAGAGGTCTCTATCTCTTCTCATTCCATGTCACAACTCATTTCACTCTCACATTATTTCTAACCTCTCCTGTTTTGATGTCTTTGTAATTTTGACTTTTAGAGTCAAGGTTGGGCTAAGTCTTTCAAGTTTCTTATTTTTAGACAAATTTTGTAAATAACTAAAAATTACATATAAAAATATGTAACATCCTAAAACTTATATTAATAAATAAGAGGAATTATGTTTGTTTAACGAGTGTTAATATTTAATTAAAAATAAATATAAAGAAGAGTATGGACTTGGGTGAGGAAAGATGGAATAAGGGATGGGATGGACCTTAGGTCCATGGGCTTAAGAGAGTATAAATACTCCCTTAAACCACCCTAAAACCCTAATACCCTCATTTCTATAAATCTTATTCTCTACACACTCAAAACACACACATATAAATCCTCACTTACGGCCGTGAGCTAGAAGAAGGAATCCAAGACCAAAATCAAGCCAAATCTTGATAAATCTTGGATATTCAAGCAATATACAAGATTGTAGTTCATAACCAAGCTAAACCATAACCTAAAAACGAGTAAAGGTACGTTCTTTATCTTTAAAGGTTATGTTTTTATGAACGGGTTGCCATGAAACTTAAACATAGAGTAGATCGGGTCTAGATAAATCATAAAGTTGCAAACTTGATGATTAAAATGGACTTAACGAACTTATGGTTATGAACGGCTCACAAAGACACCCTAGATCTAGTTTTTGAACATTTTAGCCATGTCCAAGCTTTAAGGTTGTAAGGGTCAAGTTTTGGCCGAAAACGGTTAGGTAAATGGTTATAGGCTAATACCGAACCATAATAAGGTGTTAAGGTCATGAAATGTATTGATAATAGTGATAAAAAGGCCAAACAACTTCAGCTCATTCGAATACATATACATATATATATATATATATATATATATATATATATATATTCGATTACATGCCCAGTTCGATTACAATGTCTACTTCGAATACAATGGATGTGGTCGATTACATTTGTCACACCCCAACTTACGGCCTAGGCGTATGACCAACAGTTGGTACATGTTTGTAAATATATCAGAGTTTATTTTAGCGGAAGACTTTTTATTATTTATTATAAAATATTTATATACTTTTGAAACCATTATTAATAAAATATAATTTCTTTTATTTGAAAAAGCTTCTCGGGAAATAAATACACAAATATTTGTTTTATAAATCTTTGTTTAATCTTGTTGTTTTAATAATTTAAAACAATGAACCATCTCTACCTTGCGAACATCTACTTCATGAATGGCTCCAATTCTTGATACTGCAATTTCCTGAAATGTTAGAAAATACGTCAGCGATATGCTGGTGAATACGCTGACGTTAAAAATATTTTCTTTTACTTGATTACCCCTCGAGACATAACTTAGGTCCGACCCATCGTGGCTTAGGAATAATCAAGTTTTAAAACAATATAATTTATAAACTCAAGTCTCTACATAAGGTCTCCCCAGCAAACACCGCAGCGTTCGACATTACTTAGGTACCATAGGTATACACATGGTCATTACTCCCCGCAGGCGAGTGTAGGTTCCCAGCCAGATCTACACGAGATATCGCGTTCTACGTAGGTGCGGAATCCCTACGTAAGACGTTACGAGTATAGAAAACGATACGAGCCAACACACGATACGATAATCAAACACACGTTGTATTCCAACCGTAAACACGTGATACTATGATCACTGAATACAAACTCTCTGACTCGAATACACGAAAAACTAACTGAATAACTTCTTTTCTCAGCCGTAACCTAGCTGAATATATAGGCGACAACTTCGCCTGGTAAGTTCAGGCGAAGTTGTTCCTAACTTCGCTTGTTCCACAAGTTCGCCTATAACTAGCGAACTTGTGATAACTTCGCTTACATACAAAACTCAAATCTAACTAACACGATTACAGACACTCGACACTGAACTACTGACATCATGCACCAACAGACTCCCCCGGCAGTAGCTTCATCTCTTTAGCTTCAAACACGTGTCTTGTAATCTTCAACAATCCTGCATCTTCATCTTTAAGCATGAACTCCTTCGCGTACACAAACTGATACAATTCTTTGATATTTCTTCGCTTCGTCTTTCCAAGCAGGAATATAAAATATTTTCTTCTCATGCAACACCTGCAAATTAGCTTGTGACAAGTTCACTAGATGCATCGGATCATAAACTCTTAGCAGCTCTTGTTCATCTTCGTCTTCCATCACTGCTTCAGCTGTTTCACAATCAACATACCACCAATTTAGATCTTTGAGCACATCCTTGGGCATCTGTTTCATCGGCACTTCTTTAAGGCACCGGATCGGCTTATACTTCATAATCATCCAAGGTTTTCCATCTGCTCTCAAACCTCTATCCTTGTCTTCAACAAGTTTTCCCTTTTGTGGTTTCAACAGCTCAAATTTCTTCTCTTTTATACTCTCTTTCCACACAATTTTCCCAATAACTCTAGCCATATTATCATCACTTCGGTTAATCAACCCCAATCTGGCTAAGTCTTTCACTTCACATTCTGGCAGTGTATTCAACGATCTTAACAGTCTTTTGAAATACTGAACACCGTCATATCTCTTAATCACGAAGAGCCTCAACTGCTCATCATATATCCAGCAAATAATCCCTTTCTTCGCTTCAGCATAACCTTTAATGTTGTAACTCTTCTTAAACATTGTAGGAACCGCTGGTTTCTTCGTTTTGACGAACCACTGAGCATAGCCTTCTTTCCATCTAGGCTGCTCTTCCCATTCAGATTCATCACTTGCCATCTCTTTACTCATATATGCTTTCTCAACATCTGGAATGTCATGCTCAATATTTTCCTCAACTATCTCTCCCTCTTCTATCTCTGTATCAATCACAATCTCTTCACCAATCTTCTCTATCTCTTCACTCGGTAATACATCATCATCACCAACCAACTCATCATCCATCTCCTCAACTTCCACTACCACCACATCATCACTACCAGCTGCAGTTGTCGACTCCCCCTGCGTTGTGGAAGTTCCAAGAGCTTGATCAGTTCTTGGCAACTCACCACCTGCACCTTTCGATGCATTGGGATCATCGTCTCTATCATTTCGTCTCTTGGTCCTCAACTCATTGCCTTTACAGCTCGTCTCCCCCTGAGATGCCAAGAACTCCTTGAAAGCATCTATGATTTTTCCATGTTCTACCAGCAGGGACGACTGCATCTGATTCTCTGAAACTAGGCGTTGAATAGCCTGGGTCTGGATAAGATTAATCCTTGACTGCTCTGCCACGACCCGTTCAAGTGCTGCTATTCGTTCAGAGTCTGATAGGGTTGCATCGAAATCGAACCTCATATGTGATATATCTTGAGTGTACTGAGGAGGGATTTCCGATGTCACCGGGACCTCAGAAGTAGAAATAGACGTAACCGCAGGTGGTATCGTCACCGATAACCCTGCAGTGGCCACAACAGTCGACTCGATAAATTGTGCCACGACCACCGTTGGAATAACAGTCGGAGGCGGCAACGAAACGATCTCAGGAGCCGAAAGATGGAAAGTAGTGGGTGGGAGGCCAAATGTAGATGAGGTAGCCACCACGGGAACAACCGTAGCGCTTGGCCTTGTAACCTATAATGATGAGGGAACCGTTGTCATACCGGATAGTGCTGGTGGAGTGAAACGTACCACCCTAGAGCTCTCATCGGCTCCCGATCCTGCACCTATCTGTTCCCTTCTTGACCTCCGGATCAACTGTTGTACCTCTTCCTCATAGTCTGACTCGCTGTCATCATATGTTCTCTTTCTCTTCCCATGAGTCCGTTCATGTGTTACCAAAATCTGTCTCGCTTCGGCCACTTCATCATCAGAATCTGAGCCAGCCACCGTTGTAGCTGCCCTAGTAACATTCACACCCGAAGCACGTTCAACCGGGACCTGTACATTCTCCTCTGGATCAACCCTTTCCATGTCAAAAAATCCTTGACCGCCAAACGCTGCGTCAAGGTCAACGGTCTCCTCCGGTGACACAACAGGAGCAGCAGGTATAGCTTGAGGTGCCCCTGCCTGTTGTGGTGCCGGGTCCCTAAACTCGTCCCCACGAGCAGGCACATACCCCGGGTTGATCAAGTACCCAAAAAGTGGAGTATGCCGAGGACGGAGCTCAGGTTTGCTCCTCGCACTCGAAGATTTGCATTGGGCGAAGATTCTTTTGTTCACACTCTCTACATATCTGATTGGACGGCTCTGAGGTAGCCTAGGAGCAACATGATTCAAGATCATTTGTAGGAATCTTGGATACATGATGAATCTCTCACGCGCCATCGCCCTTCTCTGACGATCAATCTCATAGAAGACCATCTGACTGAAGCTGTATCGCTTGTTGTAAGTCAGAGCAGTCATCGCCGACTGCATGGTCGCACCCATGCCATCAGTGCCCGCCTTTCTCCCTGACATGCATACAATCATGACATGCATGAGAAAGCGCCACTGGTCAAGAAAAAACCCTTTCCTTCTCTGCGTATCCCCCAAGGGACCAGAGTATCCCATCCTCAAAAACGCTCAATCACGGAAAGGAGCTACAAACTCTGTCGGGTCATCCCTTGTCTCATTTCCAAACCGTAAAGCCGCCCGGATTTGTTCAGAAAAACCGAACACGTCCAAAAAGTCTCGTAACGAGGCTAAAGGGGCTTGATTCAAGTCCTCTGGGTCGTCCACTAAGTGAGGTCTCATTGTCAAATCTGCTCCGTTTTTTTTTCCGTTGTAGAAAAAAGATCCCTTCCCCCCGCTTTCAAAAATGATGAAGATGAAGTCCGGGAGGCTGCAGGTACTATGGATCCTGAAAGGGCTTTCCCTTTCCTCATAGATGTAGCCTGAGAGTGGGAGCACGGTGTAGCCAAGATCTCTTGCATACTTTAATTCAGAACTGAACAATCTGATTGTTTACTGTTGCGCGCATCACCGGGGGTTCGACTCTACAGTCATATTCCACGGTCTGCCAAAAATCCTCAATGTTGGGCAAGGATATCGGCAGAGTTGTTGTAATCGCGTGGAATATCCGCGAGCGTAACAGAAACGTGATGATTTCGCGAAAATCATCAACTCCGCTCGCCTCCGGGTCTAATGTTATGTACATGTTATGACCCGGGAAGAACTGTCTCTGGTTATCACCTCCGTCATCACCGCCTGCACCACCTGCTCCAGCAACAGCAGCCATATCTGCAACAAACAGGTTAAGTTAGATAAACGTCAAAGCAAATCACAAGTTCGCCTGTTACCATGAGCGAAGTTGTGATCTATTCTGAATAGGCGAAGTTAAAGGTGGGGCGAAGTTGGGAAACAACTTCGCTTCAACTTGAACTTCGTGTGATAACCGTTAAGTAAAATGGTCCAGGCGAAGTTAAAGAGAACTTCGCCTAACCACAACATCGCCTCCTAAACTGTTTCAAAATTAATTATCAGGCGAAGTTAGACCTCAGGCGAAGTTACGGATAACTTCGCCTAAACTGTAACTTCGCCGAATTCGAATCGGCAACAGTTAGGTTTGTCGAACGACGTGTAGATGATGATTTTGGAGATCGAGGACTTCGTAACACATGATTTTATGAAGTTTTAGACGTTCAGGTAAATTACTATCACGTAATAACAAGTTTGAAAATCGGGTGTTTAAGGTTCGAAAGAACGAGGTCGTTAATCGAGTCGAAACGACCGATGATCAACCTCAATAGACAGAGATTATACGATAAAAGAACCCTACACACCTTGAAATCGGATTAGAATCAAAAGAAAGTTAACACAGATGATCGATGATATATGCTCAATAAGTTCGCCTAGGTTTCGGAGATAAGTTCGCTGAGATTTGGAAAATAATGAATCATCTGACCTTAAAACTTCTTTATATAGGGTCAAAGTTAGTACAGGCGAAGTTATCGATAACTTCGCCTATTCCAGGCGAAGTTATGAACAAGTTCGCCGGTATTTACAAAACAAACCCCTATACTTTGAACAATTTTCAATAAAGTTTTAAAACTTCATTTAAAGCGTTAAATGATACGATCAAGACCAAGTAACCACGTATAGAATAATACAACTACATAAGTAGAAAAACTTTTAAAATAAAGTACACGGGATCAAATTTCAGTCTTGACAGGGACTACCATGTTTTAGAAAAGATCCGAACAGGAATCATACTAATTACGTGACTGTCACACAGATCCGTGTTCAGCTGTATTATGACATAAAGAAACAGGTTGTAAGCAGGTAATATACTTAAAATGGTTTTCATCGTTTCTGTGATACGAGTTAGGTTCAATTAAGCTCAAAACTTAAGTGGGCAACAACTCAGAGATTATGATGTCTCCTATCAATTCTCAAAGCGTATTTGGCTTTCCCCAAGTCACCCCGAATTGACCTCGACCCGTAGTGTCTGATTAAGTAGTAATTACTCTTCGATCTTAGACTCTGCTTCCCGTTCACCTTCTTGCGTCTTGATTGAGAATCATTAACATTATGAACTCTAGAATACAATTTTTTTTTAACATGTATATACACAACTTCAAGTAGAAAACAACTGCAAGTCCCGAATCTGGATCACTGCAGTGTCTTGACACGTTATCTTCACGGGAATCAGAACACTCACGGGCTCGTGTATGACTGGGTAATCGCTTTTCTGCCTATCATTCGGAAAGATATGTATGAAGACATGCACAACTCTTAAGGAGTTTCCACATAAAATCGAGTAGATTTAGTTAGTATCACTTCTACTTTTACGCACCATAAAAAGCTACCATGACATACAATGACTGTTCTAAAGTCTTTTAGGCCTAATAACTTCACTAGTTAAGCACACAAAATCAGTATATCTATCACTTTCCAAGGTTGGATCAATTTTCTGTTAACATAGTAAAGAAACTTCTTACGAAGTAGTAGACTTGAAAAATAATTTCATCTCCCGTAAAGAAATTTTTAACTTCAATCGCCCCGATCAAATTGAAGTTTTCAGGTAAACGGCTATCCCGAAGATCCAATGGATCAGGTGGACCGACCACATACAAGTATGTGTCCTTCTAACTAAGTATGATCGACTAATTTTCAGCGAAAGAATGAAAACACATAATAAGCCGCCCCGGTCACTTTCAGTCATTTGGTTAATGGCTATCCTCATATTCTACAAGTAGAAATGAGGACCAAACATATTCGAAGATATGTCCTTCAAACCGAAGTAACCGACATAATTCTAAGCGATAGTGACGTTTTTTTTTTTTTTTTTTTAAACACAAACACACGACATGGTTACTCGGGATTGATCATCCCATTCAGCTCAACAAGGTTTTGAAATCTAGTTTTGTCAAACGCTTTCGTGAACAAGTCAGCGAAATTATCTAACGTGTCAACCTTTTCGAGCACAATCAGTTTCTTCTCAGCACAATCCCGTATAAAATGATGACGAATGTCAATATGTTTAGTTTTACTGTGCTTTACGGGATTGTTAGTTACTGAGATAGCAGCAGTGTTATCAATGCAAATAGGAGTAAGTGAGAAATTCAGACCATAATCGCGCAACTGTTGTTGAATCCAATGAACCTGGGAGCAGCAGTTGGATGCTGCCATGTATTCTGCCTCACAGGTTGAAATGGCGACTGAGGTCTGCTTCTTGCATTGCCATGACACTAATCTGCCACCAAGAAACTGACATCCACCTGTCGTTGACTTCCGACTCTGATTGCACCCTTCATAATCAGAATCTGTGTAAGCGACTAGCTCCAAGTCTCCTCCTCTCGAGTACCACAACCCCAGCTTCGGCTTGCCTTTGAGATATCGCAGTATCCTCTTCGCACCCTTCAAATGAGATTCTTTTGGGTTTGCCTGAAAGCGTGCACAAAGACAAACAGCAAACATTATATCAGGCCTAGAAGCAGTTAAGTACATTAAAGAACCTATAATTGCCCGATATTGGGTTGGGTCCACGTCTGCATCGTTGTCTGAATCAGCACCCAATTTGTGATTGACGCAGACTGGAGTATCATATGGAGTGCTGTCCTCCATCTTGAAACGTTTGAGAACATCATGGACATACTTCGTCTGATGAATGAACATCCCATCTTTCTTCTGATCAACCTGCAATCCTAAAAAGAAGGTTAGTTCACCCATAGCACTCATTTCAAATCTCTTCTTCATGACGGCCTCAAACTCCTGACACATGGCGACCTTTGATGCAGCAAAGATAATGTCGTCCACGTAGACTTGAACCAGTAGAAAGTCGCTCCCTTTTCTCTTGAAGAACAATGTGCTATCAATCTTACCTCTTTCAAACTCATTCTCAAGCAAGTAATCGGATAACGTTGAGTACCAGGCACGAGGTGCCTGATGTAGTCCATACAGCGCTTTACTTAGCTTGTACACGTGATCGGGAAAGTCAGGGTCAGGAAAACCCGGAGGTTGCTCAACGTACACAACCTCATCGACTTTACCATTTAGGAACGCACTCTTCACATCCAACTGAAAGACCTTCATCTCCTTATGAGCAGCAAATGCCAAAAACAGCCGAATGGCTTCCAATCTTGCCACAGGAGCAAACACCTCATTGTAATCAATCCCCTCTTGCTGATTAAAGCCTTTAACAACCAGCCTCGCCTTGTTCCTGATAACAATCCCTTTCTCATCTCTCTTACATTTGAAGACCCATTTCGTGCCTATCGCATGCACATTCTTCGGTTTTTCAACCAAATTCCATACTTCCATTTTCTTAAACTGAGCTAACTCTTCTTGCATGGCTTCGACCCACGAGCTGTCCTTAAGAGCCATTTGATAGTTCTTTGGTTCAATCTGGCTGATGAAGCAGGTGTACAAGCATTCGTTGATAATGCCCGTGTCTTTAATGCTTGTGTAAACACAGGTGTGCTCATTCAAGCTTTTTCTTGTTTGTACACCGGCGGACAGATCACCTATCACGTTCTCCAAAGGATGATCTTTGTGAATTCTCGTAGTCGGAACCGAACTGACATTCAGATTATCTTCCAAGTTCGAAGATAGCTCATCAATGGGTGATTGATGTTGAGAGTGAAACGGATTGATGAATTCCTCTTCAGTAGAGGCAGCAGGGGTATTGACAGCATTTGACGAGGAAGGCTGACATTCATCATACTGTGGTCGTTGCACCAAAGTGTCTTCCTCATCGCATATCATCTTCGTAGCAATTCTTTCCTCAACTTCTGCAAAATCCAGATAAGGTATGTTAAAAGATTTAAAAAGTCTATCATAGTCGAAAACCCCAGCGGGTCCCGTGCTTGGTTTTGGTGATTTGTAACTTGTGATATCAGTGTTACACACCACCTCAACCTTGCTGGTCGATGTATTAAAGACCCGTCTGTTGGGAGTCCCAACAACGTATCCGACTAAGATTCCTTCGTCGGCTACTTCACCAAATTTAGAATTGGTCTTTAATATCGAACACGGGGACCCGAATGGTTCAAGACCACTCAAGTTGGGCTTTCTCCCATGCATAAGTTCATAACAGGTTTTATTTAATCTTTTAACAGTTAACACTCTATTAAGGATATAACAAGCTGTTGCAACAGCTTCAGCCCAGAACACCACGGGAAGTTTCGAATCAGCCAGCATGGTTCTGGCTCATTCAATTAAGGTTCTGTTCTTCCTCTCAGCCACTCCATTTTGTTGCGGTGTATACGGTGCGCTGTATTGGTGTTCTATCCCCTTCTGTAAGCAGAAGATCTCCATCTCATAGTTCTTGAACTCAGTTCCATTGTCACTCCTGATGAATTTAACCCGTTTCCCCATGATATTCTCAACCTTGGTAATCAAGTTCTTTACCATCTGCACTGTTTCATCCTTTGACTTCAGGAAATATACCCAGGAATATCGAGAGAAATCATCAGTGATCACCAAGCAGTAAGATGTTCCTCCTAGACTTCTTACATTCACGGGACCGAAGAGATCCATGTGAAGTAATTCTAGGGTACTGACAATTGAATTGTCCTTCTTGGTGTGATGGGATTTCTTGTGTTGCTTTCCCTTTTTGCTTGATAAGCATTTGTCTTCAAAGTTGAAATTCTTCAAGGGAACACCCAGCACAAGCCCATTTTTGACAAGGTAGTTCATTTTCCGAAGATGAATATGCCCCATTCTCCTATGCCACAACTCGGACTCCGATTCAGTTGCTTTTGATAGAAGACACGATTCTTCTGTGGCCATCTCAGTCGACCTCATATCCATGATATACGTATTCTTCACTCTTGGAGCCTTCATAACAATCCAATTCTCTGGTATCTTGAAACCAGGATATAGCACGATCGCCTCATTCTTGGTAAAATGTACGGTGTACTCTTTGTCACAGATCTGCGAAACACTCAGCAGATTGTGCTTCAGTTCTTCAACAAAATTTACTTTCTCCAAAGTCATCTTTCCATTCGACACCGTCCCTATTCCGGTAATCCTTCCACCGCTCTCTCCTGCGAAACTCACTCTTCCTCCTTGAACAGGTTTCCAGTCGTGTAACAATTTCTTGTTACCTGTCATGTGCCGGGAACAGCCGCTATCCACAACCCATTGATTGTTGGCAGCCCTGTTCAACTGTTCCTGCACGATTAAAGTAGATGATTAAAATCTGAGGACCCAAGACCGATTGGTCTTGGGTCGATACATCCCGTACCTTGGCTGTCCAAAGTTAGTATCATAATAATTTCTGTGAGTCCTAACAGGATACCTTCTTGTGGATTGTCTATGAGGCCATCCAAACCGTCTTGAATTAAATGAATTATTACTTATGGTTTGGTTGTTAGCAGTGAAAAACTGAGATCTTTTTCTTTGAAAACCTGAATTAGACCAATTTCTGAATTTTGATGGGTTTTCAGTTTTAACATTTCCGTTAGTTCTATTCTCAGTTCTCGAAGGCCTCACATCTCTGAATCTCTGCTTCAGAGGGAAATCAGCAACAAGGTGTCCTAATTGATTACATCTGAAACAACTCATGTGTTCAACTTTCTTTTCTATAGTTGTTTTAGATGTTGAGGCTGTATTACCGCCCGTTTGTCTCACATAAGGTGGGACATACGGGTTTAGTGGAGACTTCTTTTCAGGTGTTTTCTTTTTCTCTCCACTTTTTGGTAACACTTCCTCTTGTTTTGTCTCACTCGACTCAGATGACTTGTCCGAGTTTGATGAGACAGGACTCAGAGCAGAAATCTTAACACTAGTAACAGGCTTACTTGTTTCGCCTTTACTAACTTCTGGTTCTCTAATCGTTACCTTAACCGGAACTGTCTGACCATAGTCAACATCGACAGATTTCTGATTACTAGGGTCATAAGTGTAATTATGATTGAAAGGTGGTGGAACTTCATGATAACCAATTCCTCCCCTTTTTGGGGAACCTTGATCACTAACTAGGTGATCAAGTATAGCGGAGGAATTTCTGAATTGCTCAAGTTTCCTGTTAAGTTCCACCACTTTCACCTGGTGATCAGCTATCTGTTTATCCCTTTCAGCTATTAGTTTGGTTTTCTCTTCTAGTACTTCATAGCTAAGATCAATCACTTGAATTTTTTCAGCAAGCTTTGCT
Organism: Bidens hawaiensis; assembly: GCF_021521415.1. NCBI lineage: Eukaryota > Viridiplantae > Streptophyta > Magnoliopsida > Asterales > Asteraceae > Bidens > Bidens hawaiensis. The sequence continues at coordinate 204,834 of NW_027494054.1, forward strand.
TTAAGACTTTTAATATCTTTCTCACTAGCTTTAATTTTTACTTTGTAACTATTTTCTCTAGCTTTAGTGAAATGATGATCTTCTTTTAAAGTTTTAAATTGTGCATCCAAACTAACAAACTGATCAGTTATAGTTGTCAGTTGTTCAGACAGATGTTCACACTTAGTACAAGGGAGTTCGGTACTTACCTCGGAGAGCTGGTCTGCCACATCTGCCATGTAAGCTTCATTTTCGCCAGTTCCCTTCTCACTATCTGCAGTTTCGATGTTTGCCAAATTGGCCTGTTCAAATACTTCTTCAACATGCAGATTCCAGTTGTACTCCTCGTTCTGTCTGGAAATCATGGCTCTATAGTCATTACCACTACCACTCTGCTGTGTAGATCTGTTTTGACTGCGTTCTACACGTTCATTTTTGCACTCTTTTGCAAAGTGGCCATTCTGCTGACAGTTGTAACAGCGAACCTTCGACTTATCAAACCCTGGCCTCTCACCGACAAACTTCCTGCCAGTCTTCTTTATGAACCTCTTAACCCTTCTCACAATCATAGCCATCTGCCACTGCAGATCCATCTCCTCCAGATCATCAGCATCGATCTGATCATAGTCTTCATCCAAAATTGCAGGATCAACAATCTTACCCTGAATGTAATTCTCATACGAAGCAATAAAAGATGCATAGAGAGCAAACTGCTGTTCAGCAGATTTAACACTCATGGGCATCTTCGAGTAGTTGTTGTTTGAAACACTTGGGGAAAAACTACTCTTGGTCGCTTGAGGTTGAGAAGCATTTGATCCTCCAGCTACAAAGCACACATCACCGTTCATGTTGAGAGATACATGTCCTTCATGTGTTGAGCTAGCGCCTGACTCTCCCTTAGAGTAATAAGCAGATGATTCAGTTTTCGAACTTGATCCTGAGTTAACCTTTGCACCATACATACCCGGATCTTGAACCTGATCGGTAGGTGTCTCCTTTCGTACCATGTTCAGTTCAAACGTTCTTTGCTTGTTAACTGCTGTCTCCAGGTCATAGTCAGCAAAGTCTTTGTCTTCTCTCATCAACACAGTATACATCTCCCATTTCGGTGGGAGAGCATCAAGAAGCTTTTCAACAATCTCATCTTCTTTGTAAACAATTGAATAGTTGCTGAGTTCAGTCATCAGATGATAATATCTAGTGATGATATCATCAAGTGATTCATTCTTCAGATACTTGAAGACCGAGAATTGGGTTTTTAGAAGTTTAATCTTTGATGCACGAATTCCCACATTGCCCTCAAACCGGTTTTCAAGCGCTTCCCAAAGCTCTCTGGCAGTTTTATACTTTCTGAAAGTGTGCAGAATCTCTTGTGGAAGAGCCATTGTAATTGCTGCATGAGCTTTGCTTTCGGCCTCATACATTTTCTTCTCTTCTTCTTCCATCTCTTTGTATTTCTTGATCTGATCACGACCCTCATACTCAGCAGTAGGTGGAATGTAACCATCTTGTATGCACACCCACATCTTAGCATCTTGGTACTTGACATATTGTTCAAAACGATCTTTCCACGCTACATAATCGGTTTTCTTAAGCATCTTCGGTGCCTTTGTAGCCGAACCCGCTTCGACTTCCATCTTAACTAGTTCCGTAATGTTTATTGAAGACATCTTTCACGAAACCCAAAGAAACTCGAAAAATAAAAATTTTTATTTTAAACAGTACTGTAGGCGAAGTTGTGGATAACTTCGCTTAAGTCTGAACTTCGCTGATTATGAACTTCGCTTTTTTTTTAAATTCGCCTGATTCGGCGAAGTTGTGAATAACTTCGCTTGAGGTAAGCGAACTTGAGAGGTAGGCGAAGTTATGGATAACTTCGCTTAACCTTATATCTTCGCTAAAACCCTACGAACAGTGACGGCAACTTCGCCTGATGAACACGATGAATATGCAGGTTTTATTTCTGGATTTTACGAGGTTTGTGAAGGTGTTATGGGTTGTTTATGATTGTAGGAGGTGAGTATAACACAAAAACTCAGAAAACTCGTCCCGCGAATAGTCGAACGGAACGATTTCTACACCCGCGTGATAATCACGAACCACACAATCGAGCAAAAGCTCTGATACCAATTGTAGGTTCCCAGCCGGATCTACACGAGATATCGCGTTCTACGTAGGTGCGGAATCTCTACGTAAGACGTTACGAGTATAGAAAACGATACGAGCTAACACACGATACGATAATAAAACACACGTTGTATTCCAACCGTAAACACGTGATACTATGATCACTGAATACAAACTCTCTGACTCGAATACACGAAAAACTAACTGAATAACTTCTTTTCTCAGCCGTAACCTAGCTGAATATATAGGCGACAACTTCGCCTGGTAAGTTCAGGCGAAGTTGTTCCTAACTTCGCTTGTTCCACAAGTTCGCCTATAACTAGCGAACTTGTGATAACTTCGCTTACATACAAAACTCAAATCTAACTAACATGATTACAGACACTCGACACTGAACTACTGACATCATGCACCAACAGCGAGTGAACTATAACTAGGTGTGGTGAGCATGTAAGGATCCAGACAAACGTATACTACAGCTTGAGGGCAAGGTTTATACTTTTCATTTATAAATGTTTTAGAGACACGTAGTCTCATGTAAACTCTTTTTCACATAACACATTGGACTCGCTTGAAAACAAGTTTGTAAAGTTTGGGGCGTATTCACCTTTTCGATTTGGATCGGCTTCAATACACTGTCCTAGGGTCTTTCCCGTTACTACCTCGCACCTATAGTACGAGTATAGCCTTTTCTTTTGGATCAGCTTCAATACACTGTCCGAGGGTCTTTCCCTCTTCTTTGTTATCTCGCACCTATAGTACGAGTATAACTTTTTGTTAGTCGGATATACAATCTGGCTTAAAACGAACTACAAGGACCAAAGTTGCCAAAAACCAACCAAGATAAATCCCATAAATAATTTACCAACTATAAAATATACCTTATGTCCATATTTCTTTTAAATATTATAATTCTTTTAATTAATTTATTTAAATTAAAGGTTTTAACTTCATTTAACCCCAACCAACCATCTTAAATGCATGTAATTCTATTGGTGGAACTTGATGGCAACCCCCTAACCTTTTCCTTATAAATACCAATTCATTCCCTCCCATTTTTCAGCTGCTCAAACCTCAAACTCTCTCTCAAATCTTAGTTATAAGCTTCTTTTCTCATGTTCTTGATAGTTTGACTTTCTAAAGTCAAAAAGAAGCTAATCTTAGATTTGAATCCTTTTTTGGTAATTAAATCTTAGATTATAATACCCTTCTTCTTTGCTTTCCCTTCTCCGCTGATATCAACGGCTCTTGAGTCGGCCTTCTTTTCTGCTTCATTTGTCTTGGTCATGATTTGGATCAACATTTCTTCAGTTTTTTAGTAGCTCGGATTTTGATGGCTACTGAAACTTTGTTCTTGAAATTGAAGTTCAAGCTCGAAGGATTGATTCACCGGCCTCTTTTCGAATCCGGGTTGAGTTTGAGTGTTACCTCCGTCCTTCCAACTGAAATTCGGGTGGTTTCTCCAACCTGGATTGTAGTTGTTGTTGAAAGCGTTGTTTTGACGGGAGATGAAGTCAACTTCTTTCATGGCCATAATGACTTGTTTGCAGTCACTCGTCTTATGAGTTCCTCCACAGGTGATCTTGGTTTTTGATAGTTCAGCTTGAAGTTGCTCGAATTTTCTAGAAATGGCTTCAAGCTGTGCGGTGACAAGAGTGTTGGAATCGACATGGTGAATTCCTTTATGTGTTGGTGTAGATCTTGGTGGGTTATAGGCGAAACTCTTCTTTGTTGCTTTCTCCATGATTTCAAATGCTTCGTTAGGTGGTTTGGATCCTAAGTCTCCACCGGCGACTTGGTCGATGGCCTGTTTGTTTTGACTGGATTTTGCGTCAAAGAAAATTTGTACTTGTAACCATACGCTAAGTCTATGGTGTGGGAATCTTCTCAAAAGACTTTTGTATCTTTCTCATGTTGCCTGTAATTACTCATCATCGTCGGTCCGGAATCCGGTAATGCTGACTCGATATTTGGTAGTTTTATATGGCCGAAAGTATTTGAGGAGAAACTGTTCAACCATTTGGTCCCAATTGGTGATGGAACCATAAGGAATAGATTCTATCCATTCTAAGGCATGACCCTTTGAAAGAAAGGAAAGAGTTTGAGTTTGATATGATCTTCTGAACAGTTTTGAATTCTAAAGGTTCCGCAGATTCGTAGGAATCGAGATATATAAGGAAGAGGGTCTTTGTCAAGGAGACCATGAAAATGAACTGAATTTTCCACCATATGAATGGTGCTTGATTTGATTTCGAAATGTTCAGTGTTATCGGGTGGAGCCACTCCATTGCCATAGCCTTCGAGAGTTGGCTTGACATATTGGCTCATGTTTGGTTCATTGTTTTGTGCTTCCATCATTTATTCGGTTTGATTTTCTCCTGATGCATTGGAGTCTACTGACTCATCTTTGATTGTTTTCAGCGGTTTCTGTAGTCCGTTTACGTTCTCGTCGACGAAAAAGTCGTTCCGGTTCAGAAATTGGGGAAACAAGCTCAGGTCCGAATGTAGAGGACACACATGGGATTAGATCAAATTTTAAACTATTTAAATCTAAAGGTTAGTTAAAGTTAAACTAAAAGTTAGGCTAAGTTATTTTAAAACTAAACTAAGGTATAAGTTAATTAAGCTAAAGGTTAGGCTAGCCTAAAAAAAATTCTAATATAATAGTTAGTAAAAAGAAAATAAGATAAAAGTAAAAGTTAAAAATTTGTACAATTATAAACAATGATTAATAGTAAAAGTTACAAATTTATATCTCATCATTTCTAAGTACAATATAAGGATCCATATTTTATCTTGAATAATGTATCAATGTATTCTTTTTACCATTTATAGTCTCCAAGAACATGAGTGAATCATGAATGATTGTAATAATCAACCTTGATGTATAGAGTTAAAGTGATAAAAAAGTTCTTCACCGAAGGATAATTGGAAAACAACCATGTACTTTACCAAACAAAATCACATGTTTAATATAATCATCAAGTAAAACAAAGCTTCTTCATAGAAATTAGATGGTAAATGGAGTTTAGCTCATGATGAGCATGGTTATGAACATTAAAAGAGATGAAGATAACAAACACATGATCAAACTAGAACAATCTAACCAATAGTGGATGAATCTTCCATCTTCAATGGTGATGGATGATGATGATGATGATAGCCTCCAAGCCTTACTCTCCACAAGACCTTCAATATGAGTGTAAAGTGAGTGTTTTTATAAAAGAGACCCGTATATAAGTTTTCTTCAAGCACACCAAATGAGTGCAACATGATCCACTATTTATAGGCAGCATGGGCACTCAGGCACGGCCCCGTGCTCCATGAGGCACGCCCCCGTGTCCACGTGTCTAGTCACAATAAATGCTCTGTCAGATCGTACATGGTGACTCAGCACGGGGGCGTGCTTCCTGAGGCACGACTCCGTGTTTTTGGTTGTCTGTTACATCTCTTTTATCTTTTCTGAAAGGTGACCACGGCCCCGTGTCCTTCGAAGCACGGCCCCTTGTCCAGCTGTCTAGTATTTTGTCTTTTCTTGTATATTTTTGCTTTTCTGAAAGATGAGCACGGCCCCGTGTTAGCTGAAGCACGGCCCCGTATCTCCTGAAGCACAACCCCATGTTCTCTGAAGCATAGCCCCATGTTCTCTCAAGCACAACCCCATGTTTTGCTGTTTTCTTTGGTTTTCTTTGATTTTTCTTTGTCTTTTCTTCATTTGTTTCTTCGTTTGAGGCTTGGATTCACTTGTAAATATATTTTAACATGATAAGTAGTTATTTGAACTATATTATACAATAGAAGTTGTAGTTTTTGAGATTATTTGATGCTAAAAAGATGTATATTTTTATATACATCAGTATGTTATATACAAAATACATGGTTCTACAAAAATTATATTTAGTGTTGTAAAAGATTATTACACCCACTACCGTCATCACATTTCCACCGTCTTTCCTGTGTGGTTGTTTTCGCCTCAAGACTTCTAGTTGGATGTTGTTGTTTCTGTAATGTACTACGTGTATAAACAAAACCAATTAATCGAAAACGTGATATACTTTTAGTTATTTTTTTAATGAACTCACATGTTAATTAGACTAATTAACTGGCAGTTTAAATCTTTTTGTTTGGTATTTGTTGCAGCACGCATGTTTAGATGTTATACGATAGAAATACAAAGAAACAAACGTGTTTCACTATCCTTTTGGTAATATTACGACTATATTTCTTTGATCCTTTTTCTCTGGTTACCATAACGAGTACGTCGAAATATAAAAAGTTTTACATCCGCCACAATCTGCGGATTATCTCAGACAAGTTATACAACATTTAGCAAATTAGTTTGCAAACACATCTGTCTTTCATAACCCCCTTTTTTTGCTATAAGATCACTACTATAAAGACGACATTTTTTGTCCCTTTAGCTACCAGTTACAGTGGTCGCTTAAATCTTAGTGGCTACTTACTTTTGCAAGTTTGCAACCAAAATTTTGTTACCAAATCGTTAGCGGCCTAGATTGCGAGTGAACTTTCAACTGCTTTTGCAACCATACCTTAGCCACCAGCCGCCAACTAGTTTTTCCAAACATACCATATGAGATATGTCATGAATGTTATATTCCACTCCATACCAATCTTAATTTCACGTATTGTGAAATATTTTAAAGGTAGAAGTGATGTGACTTTGCAAAAGTATTTATTTTGTCGAATGATTAAAAATTAATTTGATTTGTTCTTAATGCACTAGAGCTAAATCGAATATCTTTTAAAAGGCTTATGGAAAAGAAAAAAACACACTTGTTAAAAGGGGTGTATGAAATTATTTTAAATCTTTATTTTCTAGTGTAACATTTAGTTAATTTTAGAAGAATTATGAATTAGTGTAAGTTTAGTGAGTATAAGAATTAACATGCTCACCGGTTTGTACGTGATAAAAGGATATGATTGTAAGGTTGAAAAGGTGAATTATGTACGTTTAAAAACAAAAGAAAATTGAAAACATAAGATAGATTTGTACCATATTTATCTTAATTTTACCCTACCACGTCCTATCTATAATAAATAGGACCTTAGGCTACTCTCATTCACAACTCAACCAAACTCAAAATCTTATTAAAAAAATAATTTCTCTCTCTTTCACCTCCCAACCAAACTCAAATTCTCACTCCCATCGATAATCCAACCAACCCAATCTTTTTATTATATGATATAAGTTAAATACTAATATAAAATTAGGAAAAAACTAACTTTAAATTAAACTTAATTAACATTAAAATTTAAAACAAATACTACCAACGGGTATATTTTTCAAGGACTATATATTCCGACGACTATGTTTTTAAGTATATAAAGAACCAATCCCTCTTGATATCGTTGAAGATCTACAGGGCAATGATAACTTTGATTGGAATGCGGTTATCGATTAGGCCTTTCCCATTCGCGCAACAACCAAACCGTCTATCAGTTGTGCAACAACCAAACCCTCTATGAGAAACGTGGACGATACGGAATCAAATACGAATTCATGTCACTCGTTTGAATTTAGTTATGTTTTAATTATGATATTTTAATTTAATCATATCTTAATTATGATATTTTAATTTATTTTTTTAAAGTTAATTATGTTTTACGCTTTATTCTGCGGGAAGACTCTCGCATCACTGGACGTCCTCTGTTACGATCGTGTCGTCTAGCTTGTTCCTCAGAAAACCTCTCAGAGAATCTCTCTGTCTGGAGGCTGTCACGCATCTGGCTCCTCAGAACTGTTGGAGGAGGAGATGGAGATCTCCTGGGAGTCTCATCATAGGCCAAAGTGCGGGCATGGATTCGCTCTTCATGAATCATGTGCTCGTATTCATCTAAGGCATTCTCTTGCTGAATACATAACCAGTCCTCGGGAAATTGAATCCCTTCAGATCCAAGGTTACGACGGTGAGATCTCGCCGGTTCAGAATTATCAGATGCGTCTTCCAGACCTAATTCTGTACGAGCCCAGCGAGTCTCCACTATAACATGTCCCAAGTCACCCAAAGTTGGACCTCCAGGTGCTTCAACACCAATCATACGCCTAACTGTCGTTGGAGTTTTCGTCGGCCCTTGAAGTTATTGACTCATATCATTCGAAACAACAAAAAACTTTCACAATTCTAGCATAAGCACGGATGACGCCAATGAAGAAACACAGATCTAATCCCCTAAGGGTCTAGGTCCAATTAGTCCACAAGGTATGGGTCGATTGATGTGGTGAAAACAATCAATTAATATTAACTAAATTAAACAAGTAATAAAAACTAGCTTAAGACTCAACTAAACAAAACACCGGCAAGTGTACCGATCAATTGTACTAAAGCTAAGTAAGTCCGGAATATCGAACCCACATGACTCTATAAATTACGTAAATTAACTAATTAGACTCAACTTACGACACGACTATTTATTATTAATGTTTTAAGGGGGATTTTAAGAATAATATTAAACTAAGAAAACAAATAAGCAAGTAAACGAGAAACAAACAACCAAACACAAGATCGGAACCAAATAGAGAAGGAATCTACCTAGGTAAGAATCCCATTCATCAACAATCATCAAGCAATGGACAAATAACATGATTATGGAAACTGATTTCTAAACGTATTCGTCTAACAAACCCTAAAGGACCCTTGACTGAATCAAATGAAATCCCAAAGAACAATTATTAGATTATTAAGCAAATAGTTGAATTGATTTCCGCAAAGTTATCAAGTAGGGTTAATTAATAGTATCATAGGCAAGCAATCTTACGAAACACTGAACCCTAGATAACTTGATAAGCTAACATGACATCATGAACATGGATCAACACAATAAGCAAGAATATTGTCGCTATCTATCTTAGCATGCAATTGACCAAGACACATGAACAACTCCTCACCTTACAGCTATTGGAATTTAGCAAAACATTCAAATCCCTAACCAACTATCAACAAGCTTCTATGATCTAATAGGCCTATTCAACAATAATAATCAAAACACTAAGTAAAGATTAAACATGAACCATAATATCTAGAGAACACAATCAATAGAAAACAAGATCCATGTGAAGCAATAGTTAAATAATCAATCAAGATAATAAATACTTATACGCTTCATGAAAACAAAACCAAGTCTTTTACTATTAATAAAACGAAACCATAATCAAATAATTGTCCAAAGCAAGAATCAAGTCAAAAACATGTTCATCAAACCTAGGTAGACATGAAGTTTAGCCTAGAATCATCATTAAAAACAATCCTAAACAAGTCTTAAAAACAAAGAGGAAAGACATCAAAAATAATGAACAAGGAACGAAAGTTAGAGCGATAAAACCCTTTGCGATTGATCCTCGAACACTTGTACGAAAGCTCTCTCGATCCTCCTTGGTTCCTAGCTCCAAATAACCTTCAAACCCTTGGAAACCCTCTCAAAATCGGCTCCAATATATCTTAGGATCGGATAGGGAATGAAGATGTTTATATAAGCGAGAATGGGCTTGGGCTGCAATTTTTGGCTGACCAGAAGGCCTTAGCGCCCGGCGAAGGCATACTGCCTTTTGCCTTAACACGGCGCGGCGCCCTCCAAACATATCCCACGAATTTTTCTTGTTATTTGTTTCTTTAAATAAGTTAGATCTCATTCTTAACTTCCAAGCAATGATAGAACCTTCTAGACCTTCTTTCCCTTGATCACCAAGCCATCATCTACATGAAAATAAATCAAAACTCGTAAGTGAAGTAATCATGTAATCAATAACGAACAAAACGAACATAAACTTCGCATGAAAAGATAGAAAGAATTGAGTTTAACATGCAAGACACCAAAAGATATAAAACATGTAGACATATAATAAACGTGACTCAAGACCTTAAATTAATAAAAGATAAACGAAACTCAAACTAAAACTATGACAAACTGAAAATTTTTCTTACTTTTTCAAACACTCATAACGACTTGACTCAAATTTTCGGGACGAAAATTTTTTAACAAGGGAATGATGTGACAATCGTCAATTTCAGGTTAACTCCGTTAACTCAACTCCGTCAATTCAAACTTAAAGATCACTGAATCTATAACGCACATCTCATTACATTTAAACTAGGGTTTAAATGACGCTTGACAATTAGTACATGTGTAGTCTTTGGGGATTTGCACCGAAACGCAAACGAGTTGACGCAAACGATTGGTGAATAAACGAAAAACGTCAAAACAATAATTATGTGATAATTAGGTGTTAGACTTATGTGTTATGTGATAACATTGTTATAAACGTTAACTCAATGTGCTAGAACTAGTTAATTAAGCTAGAAAAATAACATTTGGAAGTTGAGGGACTAAAGTATAACATGTTATTATAAATAATAACATAAACCTAAAACCCTAACACTCTTTCTCTCCCTCTCAAACCCGACGGCAGCCTCTAGACCCCCCCCCCCTTGCGATCGGCCCTCATACACACACATACAAGCAATCTTTCAAGCTTTTGATTGAAGATTAAGGTGCTAGGAAGGTATAAACGACTATCCTTTGCATCCTTTATACTTAATTTCGATTTTTAATGGGTTAATTAAAAACCCTAGGGCCGATTTTTGTATATAAGTTGTGTTCATATGTTTTGTTTGATTTGATGATGTATTGATGATGATTTGATAACTAGTATTGATATTATTACATGTTAATTGTTGTGTCTCTGAGTTTGAGATCAAATAAAACCCTAACCATGTGTGTATGGTGTAATTGATATGCATGGATAGTGGTTATAGTGTCTAGAATGTTATATGAATGATTTGTGGTCCATAGATAGTTAATATGTTGAGTTTGGATGCAAACAGTTTCTGGACAGATTGTGTTATTGATGTTCAATTGACTGTAACGGGGTGTAAATGTGAAAATTGGTTGAGATAATTGATACTACAGTAAACTAGGTTGAGTCTAGTTTCTAAAGAATATAAATTTGCAATTTTTGAACGTGTAAAAGTTAACTTTTATGATTTTACAAAACGTTGTGCAAATCTGAGTTGTGAGACCTGCTATTAGGTTGTTTTGTAAATATTATATCTCAGGAACTACGAGACCAATTGGGTTGGTTCCACTTCTGAAAGTTGACTTGTTGATTTAGGAACCTAACCCAAGTGGTCTTGCATTTATTGGATTTTTCGTTTAACGGGAATTTTAAATAACATTCTGTTGCGCATAAATTTGACTGTTATGAGTTTGCTGTGGTAAATTGATCATTATGAGAAATATATATGGAATAAAAATACAACAAAATATGTTCTGGAAACCTAACACATATATGCTTTTGTGATGATTTTTGGTAAATTAATTGAGATGCTATGATCTATGGAATAGACTAGTTTTACAAGTAGAATTCTGTTGTTAAGAAACTAGTTGCTGAATTTTGTAAAAGTTGCATGAAACATGGTAATTGCTAATTAATTGTCGTGTTTTGACCAAATTGCCCTTGAGGGGAATGATTGCTAATAAATTGTCGTGTTTGACCAAATTGCCCTTGAGGGGAATGATTGCTAATTAATTGTCATGTTTTGACCAAATTGCCCTTGCGGGGAATAATTGCTAGTTAATTGTTATGTATTGACCAAATTGCCCTCACGGGGAGTAATTGCTAGTGATGTACATTATTAATACATGACACGTAAATAATTGCTCACACATGTAATGTATCACAAATGTACTTGTTAAAGTCACACACGATTCACAAACGAAACACGAAACATATTGTGTGCATAGGTATTATGTGCCGAGTCTAGAGACTCGATAATAGTTCCGACACTTAAAAAAATCTCTTTGTTGTTTTATAACGCTAGAGAGAGTTTTTCTGTGACGCGCATCCTTTGGTGATTTATTTTGGGAATTCTTCGCAAACAGTGAGTTCACTTACCCCTTTAAACTGTTTTCAAACGCTTTTCACTTGGGGAGATAACATACTCCGAAAACGCATTTAAGATTTTGTTAATATAGATTATATATCACTTGTAAAGACTAAGTGGCAAGCGCAATAACTAAAGTCCTTCATTCACATCGAACAGTTTAATATTGGATAATAGCGAGTAATTGTTGAGTAGTACTACTGGGTTTGACAAACCCCACCCAACGCTAAACTCGACTGAAGGTCGAGTGGGTGTAATCTTGGCTAAACACATACCATGGTCGGGATAGACCTGGTGGCAAGGCAAATGATAAACAGTCAGCTTTGGTGTCGAACACTTAGTAATACTTGTTTTATAGGCTAGCTACCTATAGATATATAATTGACATAACACTATCTGGTAACGCAAAACGCTAAACGCAAAACGCTAAACGCAAACGTAACGCTTTATTGATATAAACTTGTGAACTCACCAACCCCGTGTTGACACTTTTAGTATGTTATTCTCAGGTAGCCGAGGCGGGCGCGCGGTATAGGATCATGCATGGTTTTTGAACATTCTGATATGCAAACATGTTTTTAACTATTATTACTTGGGTTTTTAAGTCGTCCTGCGTGACGCAACTTTTGTCTTTGGTTTTTACGCTTCCGCACTTATTTTCATGTAAACGTTTTCATGGTTTGAAAACTTTGTTTTATGGTTTGATTATAACTAATGAATCCGATCCTGTTAGTTCACACCCTCTGACGGTAAAACTCCGTTAGTGGATTTTGAGGGTGTGACAGATTGGTATCAGAGCCATTGGTTATAGCGAACTAGAAATTGCATGCATACTAGACTATAACCGCGATGACCCATTAGTTATAATGATACGCACTGCATATGTTTGTGTAGTCCTTGTTATCTTATCTCTTTACCCCTTTCACTCATACGCGCGCATACACGGCTTACCTGTAGGGATGTCGGCGCCACCCTCATCATCATCTGATCCGATGACTCATGCTCACGGGAAAGAACCGCAGATACCTACCGCATCGCCACCCCGAGTGGTCCCGGAACTCGAAGCTCCCGCACCGAAGAGGTACCGCTTATCCAGAGGCATGTACAAAAACGAAGTTAGCTGGGATTGGTACCTTAATATGATCAGACGTATGGTCTATTGTGAACAAGTTCCCCCGCTACCACACCCGAACCATCCTGCTTACCCCAACACCCTACCACCCATAACCGAATCTGTAGAGCGTGTGCTTGCAGCTGTTGTTTCATGCTTGGAGCGTGACGTGGGTTACATGCGTTATACAAGGGCGAACGTTTCCGGACTGCTAAAAGATGGAACCGAGACTAAGGAGGAAATTTCCCGTCTGACAGCGACCATGAAGGAAATGCAAGAGGCTAGTGATCAACAGATGAAGATCATGAGAAAGATGCAAGCCGAGATGATAGACTTGCAAGAGCAACTCCAAGTAGCAAGGACCCGAACCGAGATAACTTTAGAACGTTGCGATGTCTTACAAATGCAGATTGCTCAGAACGCGGTAGAACCTGAGGCAGAGCCTGAGGCAGAGCCTGAGGCTGAGCCTGAGGCAGAGCCTGAGGAGGATCCTGAAGAGGAGCCTGAAGAGGAACTTGAAGAGGAACCTGAGGAGGAACCGGAAGAAGAACCGGCTGAGGAGGAGGCACACTCAGAGGTGTCCTCAGACGATGACATCTAAGGATGATAACACCTAGATGGAGGGGTTGTCTCCATCCAAACTATTATTTTCTATGATTTTAAGGATTGATTTTAAATACTTTGTAGCGAATACAATGGTTTTAATCATGAATTATTATTTGGATTAATATATGGTTGTGATGTGATGTTTGTTTCTTATTTCTTTCTTACCTATCTTTTTATTACATGTATGGCGTGTTGCATATGAAAGAAAAACTCATGTTCAACATCTTATGCTGTGATTCTAGGAAATGGCTGGAAGAAACGCTGGACAAGGACGTGGCAACATCAACCTGACTGCAGCAGAACTCCAAACTCTGCTGAATGACCATGCGGCGGCCGCTCTAGCCACACATGTCCAGAACCAAGCTGGAGGTCCAATAGGAACGTGTACCTTCAAGAATTACCTTGACTGCAAGCCCAGTTCGTTTAAGGGCACTGAGGGAGCTATAGGCTTCCTGCTTTGGGCTGAGAAGGCCGAATCGGCGTTTGAGATGTGTAATTGTCCCCCTGCCAGTAGGGTCAAATTTGCTGCTGGAACACTTGAGGATTCTGCTCTCACTTGGTGGAATTCAAACATACAGATTCTTGGATTGGAACTAGCTAACGCGATGAACTGGGAGGAGTTCAAAAACATGATGCGAGAAGAGTACTGTCCGAGAGAGGAGATTGCAAAGTTGGAGTCAGAGTTTTGGTCATTGAAGATGGTGGGTTCAGAAATCGAAGCCTACACTTCCCGATCTCACGAGTTGGCTGTGATGTGTCCACGGATGGTAGACCCGCCGAGTAAGAGAATTGAAATGTATATTGATGGGTTAGCACCGCAGATTCAGGGCATGGTGACGTCTTCCAGACCAGCCACGATTCAACAAGCGATCCGGTTAGCTCACAAACTGACGGATCAGGCAGTGACCCAAGGTGCGCTACCACCTAGAGGTTCAGTCCCTAAAGCCCGTGACAACCCGAACACGGACAACAACAATAGCAACAGCAACCCGAGCAGCGGAAAGAGAAAGTTTGACAACACCAGATCCTCATCCTCGAACCCCCCCACAGCAACACCACTACCGTAAGCCCGAACCCATTCGGAGCTTCAACAATCATAGTCACAACAATAATAACAACGGTAGCGGGCAGGGTTCGAGCGGCTATGCTGGGAGATATCCGAAGTGAAACAGGTGTAACTATCATCATGCTGGCCCGTGTGACCGTGTCAAGTGTCTGAGATGCGGAAAGATGGGTCACCAAGCAAAGGAATGTAGAGGCGACCTTGCGGCAAAGGGTGCTCCTAAACCACCCATAACAACCAAGGGATGTTTTGAGTGTGGACAAGAGGGACATTTTAAGAAAGATTGCCCTAAGCTGAAACAGAACGACAACAATGGAGGTAATGGAAGTGGCAGTGGTGGTGGAAACAATGGTAAAGGAAGAGCTTTTGTTATTGGGTCGGGTCAAGCCCGCAATGATCCGTACGTGGTGACTGGTAAGTTCCCTGTGAATGATTGTTTTGCTTCTGTATTGTTTGACACTGGAGCTGATAGGAGTTTTGTGTCGAAAGCCTTTAGTCAACTCTTAGACTTAACTCCAACTCCGTTAGATGCTAAGTTTCCTGTTGAATTAGCTGACGGTAAGACTATAGTAACGACTCATGTACTTGCGGGATGTAAATTGAAACTGTCAGGTCATATTTTTGATATCGACCTTATACCTTTTACGCTTGGTAGTTTCGATGTCGTTGTCGGCATGGACTGGTTATCTGAGAACGAGCGGAGATTATATGTTATGACAAGATAGTCCACATTAATACCCCTTCCGGCGAGATCATTTCGATCCGGGGCGAGAGAAGCGGCATGACCACCAGCGTTATCACCCTCATGAAGGCGCAGAAGTATCTACGAAAGGGTCATCCGGCAATTTTAGCGCATATTGTCGAGAAACCAGCGGAGGAGAAACGAATCGAAGATATACCGGTTGTGCGAGATTTTCCGGAAGTTTTCCTGGAGGATTTGCCTGGACTCCCTCCTATACGACAAGTTGAATTCCAAATCGAGCTGACACCCGGTGCAGCACCCATAGCACGAGCCCCGTATCGGCTCGCACCGGCGGAGCTCCAGGAACTGTCCACTCAGTTGCAAGATTTATTGGATAAAGGTTTTATCCGACCTAGCTCTTCGCCGTGGGGAGCCCCCGTCTTATTTGTCCGAAAGAAGGACGGGACTTTCCGCATGTGTATCGACTACCGGGAGTTGAACAAGGTGACGGTCAAGAACCGTTATCCTTTACCCCGAATTGATGATCTGTTTGACCAGCTCCAAGGATCGAGTTATTACTCGAAGATCGATCTGCGGTCTGGTTACCATCAACTAAGAGTGCGCGAAGAAGATATTTCAAAGACGGCTTTCAGAACACGGTATGGTCACTACGAGTTTTCGGTTATGCCTTTTGGCCTAACCAACGCCCCAGCCGTATTTATGGATCTCATGAATCGAGTATGCAAGGCGTACCTCGACAAGTTTGTGATTGTGTTTATTGATGATATTCTCGTCTACTCCAAGTACAAGGCTGACCATGAGGAACACTTAAGGGTAATTCTAGAATTGTTGAAGAAGGAACAACTGTACGCAAAACTCTCGAAATGCGAATTTTGGCTTCGCGAGGTTCACTTTTTAGGACATGTGATCAACGAGAATGGTATCCATGTCGATCCCGGTAAGGTAGAGGCCATTAAAAACTGGGAAGCACCTAAGACTCCGACTGAGGTGCGGCAATTCCTAGGACTGGCCGGATACTACCGGCGTTTCATCGAGGAATTTTCAAAGATTGCTCAACCCCTCACCGCTTTGACTCACAAAGGCACTAAGTACAATTGGGGTGACGCGCAAGAATCCGCTTTTCAACTGTTGAAAACCAAACTCTATAGCGCCCCTATTCTAGCCCTACCCGAGGGAACGGAGAATTTTGAGGTACACTGTGACGCATCGATACAAGGTCTCGGTTGTGTGCTGATGCAACTCGAGAAGGTTATAGCTTATGCCTCTCGACAACTACGGGTTCACGAGAAGAACTACACGACCCATGATTTGGAACTCGGAGCTGTGGTGTTTGCCCTTATGATATGGAGGCATTACTTGTACGGTACCAAGTTTACCATTTACACCGACCACAAGAGTCTCCAACATATCTACGATCAGAAGGAACTGAACATGCGACAGCGTCGTTGGGTCGAGCTGCTTAAGGATTATGATTGTGCCATCAAGTACCACCCTGGAAAGGCCAATGTAGTGGCCGACGCTCTCAGCAGAAAAGAAACAGATAAACCCAGGCGAGTGCGAGCATTGCAACTCACGATTCATACCAACTTACCCGATCAGATTCGCGATGCCCAACTCGAAGCTTTGAAAGATGATAATCTTCCATCGGAACTCATGCGGGGCATGAACAAGCAACTTGAAACCAAATCGGACCGGGTTCGATATTTTGAGAACCGTATTTGGGTTCCAAGATACGGAGAGTTGAGAACTCTAGTGATGGACGAAGCTCACAAGTCTCGATATTCTATCCACCCTGGCTCAGATAAAATGTACCATGACTTAAAGGCACTTTACTGGTGGCCAAATATGAAAGCCGACATTGCCACCTACGTGAGCAAATGCTTGACTTGTGCTAGAGTCAAAATAGAATATCAGAAATCATCTGGTTTGCTGCAACAACCGGAACTTCCAATTTGGAAATGGGAACACATCTCAATGGATTTTATCACGGGTTTACCTAAGACACTGACGGGATGCGATACCATCTGGGTGATCGTTGACCGGTTGACTAAGTCGGCACACTTTTTAGCGATTAAGGAATCGGACAAAATGGAAAGGTTGACTCGCGTCTACATGAAGGAAGTAGTGTCTAGACACGGAGTGCCTGTCTCAATTATTTCTGATCGAGATTCCCGTTTCACTTCGCACTTTTGGAAGTCGCTACAGAGTGCCCTAGGCACACGCCTTGATATGAGCACAGCATACCATCCTCAGACGGATGGGCAAAGTGAACGAACTATTCAGACCTTAGAGGACATGTTGCGTGCATGTGTGTTGGATTTCGGAAAAAGCTGGGAACCTCACTTACCTTTGGTAGAGTTTTCGTATAATAACAGCTACCACGCAAGTATTAAAGCAGCGCCGTTTGAAGCACTGTACGGACGGAAGTGTCGATCACCTCTCTGCTGGGTAGAGGTGGGTAACAGCCAAATCACTGGTCCAGAACTGGTACTCGAAACTTCGGAAAAGATTGTTCAAATCCGAAATCGCATGGCAGCAGCACGAGATCGCCAAAAGAGTTACGCCGACAAGCGCCGAAAACCTCTCGAATTTCAAGTGAACGATCAAGTGTTACTCAAAGTCTCACCTTGGAAAGGTGTGGTTCGCTTTGGAAAGCGAAACAAACTCAACCCCCGATATGTTGGTCCTTACCGGATAACGGAACGCGTTGGTCCGGTGGCGTACCGACTGGACTTACCAGCGGAACTCAACAGTGTACACAATGTTTTTCACGTATCCAATTTGAAGAAATGCCTATCTGATGAAACCCAAGTAGTCCCTTTGGACGAACTGCAAGTTGATGAACAGCTACGCTTCATTGAAGAACCAGTTGAAGTTTTGGATTGGGAAACCAAAACACTCAAGCACAGCAAAATTCCAATCGTTAAGGTCCGTTGGAACTCAAGACGTGGACCGGAGTTCACGTGGGAACGCGAGGATTAAATGATGAAAAAGCATCCTCGCCTTTTTGAAGGGCTGACCAAACACCGAAAACCGCGAAACCCGGCAAACCGTCAGAAATCACCGGAGGTATGAATTAAATTTCGGGATGAAATTTCTTTCTACTAGGGGATGATATGACAAACTGAAAATTTTTCTTACTTTTTCAGACACACATCACGACTTGACTCAAATTTTCGGGACGAAAATTCTTTAACATGGGAATGATGTGACAATCGTCAATTTCAGGTTAACTCAGTTAACTCAACTCCGTCAATTCAAACTTAAAGATCACTGAATCTATAACGCACATCTCATTATATTTAAACTAGGGTTTAAATGACGCTTGACAATTACTACATGTGTAGTCTTTGGGGATTTGCACCGAAACGCAAACGAGTTGACGCAAACGATTGGTGAATAAACGAAAAACGTCAAAACAATAATTATGTGATAATTAGGTGTTAGACTTATGTGTTATGTGATAACATTGTTATAAACGTTAACTCAATGTGCTAGAACTAGTTAATTAAGCTAGAAAAATAACATTTGGAAGTTGAGGGACTAAAGTGTAACATGTTATTATAAATAATAACATAAACCTAAAACCCTAACACTCTTTCTCTCCCTCCCAAACCTGACGGCAGCCTCTAGACCCCCCCCCCCCCTGCGATCGGCCCTCATACACACACATACAAGCAATCTTTCAAGCTTTTGATTGAAGATTAAGGTGCTAGGAAGGTATAAACGACTATCATTTGCATCCTTTATACTTAATTTCGATTTTTAATGGGTTAATTAAAAACCCTAGGGCCGATTTTTGTATATAAGTTGTGTTCATATGTTTTGTTTGATTTGATGATGTATTGATGATGATTTGATAACTAGTATTGATATTATTTCATGTTAATTGTTGTGTCTCTGAGTTTGAGATCAAATAAAACCCTAACCATGTGTTTATGGTGTAATTGATATGCATGGATAGTGGTTATAGTGTCTAGAATGTTATATGAATGATTTGTGGTCCATAGATAGTTAATATGTTGAGTTTGGATGCAAACAGTTTCTGGACAGATTGTGTTGTTGATGTTCAATTGACTGTAACGGGGTGTAAATGTGAAAATTGGTTGAGATAATTGATACTACAGTAAACTAGGTTGAGTCTAGTTTCTAAAGAATATAAATTTGCAATTTTTGAACGTGTAAAAGTTAACTTTTATGATTTTACAAAAACGTTGTGCAAATCTGAGTTGTGAGACCTGCTATTAGGTTGTTTTGTAAATATTATATCTCAGGAACTACGAGACCAATTGGGTTGGTTCCACTTCTGAAAGTTGACTTGTTGAGTTAGGAACCTAACCCAAGTGGTCTTGCATTTATTGGATTTTTCGTTTAACGGGAATTTCAAATAACATTCTGTTGCGCATAAATTTGACTGTTATGAGTTTGCTGTGGTAAATTGATCATTATGAGAAATATATATGGAATAAAAATACAAAAAAATATGTTCTGGAAACCTAACAAATATATGCTTTTGTGATGATATTTGGTAAATTAATTGAGATGCTATGATCTGTGGAATAGACTAGTTTTACAAGTAGAATTCTGTCGTTAAGAAACTAGTTGCTGAATTTTGTAAAAGTTGCATGAAACATGGTAATTGCTAATTAATTGTCGTGTTTTGACCAAATTGCCCTTGAGGGGAATGATTGCTAATAAATTGTCGTGTTTTGACCAAATTGCCCTTGAGGAGAATGATTGCTAATTAATTGTCGTGTTTTGACCAAATTGCCCTTGCGGGGAATAATTGCTAGTTAATTGTTATGTATTGACCAAATTGCCCTCACGGGGAGTAATTGCTAGTGATGTACATTATTAATACATGACACGTAAATAATTGCTCACACATGTAATGTATCACAAATGTACTTGTTAAAGTCACACACGATTCACAAACGAAACACGAAACATATTGTGTGCTAGGTATTATGTGCCGAGTCTAGAGACTCGATAATAGTTCTGACACTTAGAAAAATCTCTTTATTGTTTTAGAACGCTAGAGAGAGTTTTTCTGTGACGCGCATCCTTTGGTGATTTATTTTGGGAATTCTTCGCAAACAGTGAGTTCACTTACCCCTTTAAACTGTTTTCAAACGCTTTTCACTTGGGGAGATAACATACTCCGAAAACGCATTTAAGATTTTGTTAATATAGATTATATATCACTTGTAAAGACTAAGTGGCAAGCACAATAACTAAAGTCCTTCATTCACATCGAACCGTTTAATATTGGATAATAGCGAGTCATTGTTAAGTAGTACTACTGGGTTTGACAAACCCCACCCAACGCTAAACTCGACTGAAGGTCGAGTGGGTGTAATCTTGGCTAAACACATACCATGGTCGGGATAGACCTGGTGGCAAGGCAAATGATAAACAGTCAGCTTCGGTGTCGAACACTTAGTAATACTTGTTTTATAGGCTAGTTACCTATAGATATATAATTGACATAACAATATCTGGTAACGCAAAACGCTAAACGCAAAACGCTAAACGCAAACGTAACGCTTTATTGATATAAACTTGTGAACCCACCAACCCCGTGTGTAAGTCCCCCCGGGGCGTCGGCGATCGATACGAGATCCGCACGAGGTCTAGGAGTGCGGAATCCTCCTAGACTCGTTTATGGTGTACAGACGAATAACACAAACACGTACACGATCAAATACACAAACAAATACTAGAACGGGATAAACAAATCTGCAGATTCATATATAATAATAAAACACGTTACAAACCGTAACAAAACAGAAACACGACTGACCCGAGGTGAGCTCTACCTCTGGTCGTCACACACGACTCTAGTCTCTTACTCTCTCTCAATAAACAAGCTGCTCAAACACACACTGATTTCTCGATCTAAAACTAAACAAGACACAACTATATATAGACAAACATTCACGGGCCTGGGCTTCAGTAGGCGAAGTTGTGCTAACTTCGCCGTTGGCGAAGTTGTTCTAACTTCGCCTAAGGCGAAGTTGTGCTAACTTCGCCTGTGGCGTTCCGCTGGTCAGAATTGCATAGCGACGGTCACAAAATGCACCAACAGTCTCCCCTTTGACCGTTGCTCTCAATTCTAACAAACACGAAAGATCATCTGTTACAAAACATGCACCAACAGACTCCCTCTTAACTGATGATCTTCTGTTTGCAGTCAACCAGCCGTGTCAGAAACTGTCCTGTAGCTTCACAAATCTACCAATCACCCAGCGTCTTCCATATCAGATCTCCCCTTCAGTGTAAGCTTCTCCGACTATAACGATCGAGGTCTTTGTAATGCATGCATCCCCGTGCCAATAGATCATCTCAACCAATCACGTGAGTCCATCTGACTTCACCAACACATGAAGTTGGGCATCCTCCACAATTTCACCAACTCGTCGGCATACGATAAGGTTTAATCTTCAACTACTCAACATCAAGTGATCAATTTCATCACAAAACCACCCTGACAGAATCTAACACAGGACCATTAAAAAATCTGAAGCATCTTCAATCACCAGGGATAACGATCAGGAACATAAACACTTTAATTCCCGGTTAAATCCAATTTGTTCCAGAATCTTCACTCTAATAAATAAGCATCATGTTTCAGGATCCAATTCTCGAACGCCTTGAAGATAACATAAATAATATGCTCTGACCGCAATCCAGTAATGACAAAAAACCTTCAGTTCAATTTGACTTTCTTCGGTTGGTCACCACGAACAACAACAATTTCCTTTCCCACAAACACCCGAATATGTGTCACAATCCAGTTTCAAACAATAACCCATTCACAACCTCAACTCCAAATCAGAGTTGACACGTATTTGTTCACACGTAAAACCAAAAGATAACAAGATCACTCGTTGACGGAACAACATCTTCGGTCTCACAATAATCGTGTACACCTGGCCATACAGACGGAAAATTCCAAAATATTCTTTTTTTTTTTTTCGTTAACTTCGCCGAAAGTTAACATCGCCTGGCTATAACTTCGCCTGGCTATAACTTCGCCGAGAAGTCAACTTCGCCTAAAGTCAACTTCGCCTGTTCATAACTTCGCCGGTCCTTATATCTTCGCTGAAACCCTACGAACAGTGACGGCAACTTCGCCTGATGAACAATAACTTCGCCTGAAGAACTGTTCGGCCAGAAACGCACAGAAACGTGCCAGAAACACCAAAACGCAGATCTCGAACCATAGCGTAAGAGCCTAAGGCTCTTATACCACTTGTAAGTCCCCCCGGGGCGTCGGCGATCGATACGAGATCCGCACGAGGTCTAGGAGTGCGGAATCCTCCTAGACTCGTTTATGGTGTACAGACGAATAACACAAACACGTACACGATCAAATACACAAACAAATACTAGAACGGGATAAACAAATCTGCAGATTCATATATAATAATAAAACACGTTACAAACCGTAACAAAACAGAAACACGACTGACCCGAGGTGAGCTCTACCTCGGGTCGTCTCACACGACTCTAGTCTCTTACTCTCTCTCAATAAACAAGCTGCTCAAACACACACTGATTTCTCGATCTAAAACTAAACAAGACACAACTATATATAGACAAACATTCACGGGCCTGGGCTTCAGTAGGCGAAGTTGTGCTAACTTCGCCTAAGGCGAAGTTGTGATAACTTCGCCTAAGGCAGAAGTTGTTACAACTTCGCCGTTGGCAAAGTTGTTCTAACTTCGCCTAAGGCGAAGTTGTGCTAACTTCGCCTGTGGCGTTCCGCTGGTCAGAATTGCATAGCGACGGTCACAAAATGCACCAACAGTCTCCCCTTTGACCGTTGCTCTCAATTCTAACAAACACGAAAGATCATCTGTTACAAAACATGCACCAACAGACTCCCTCTTAACTGATGATCTTCTGTTTGCAGTCAACCAGCCGTGTCAGAAACTGTCCTGTAGCTTCACAAATCTACCAATCACCCAGCGTCTTCCATATCAGATCTCCCCTTCAGTGTAAGCTTCTCCGACTATAACGATCGAGGTCTTTGTAATGCATGCATCCCCGTGCCAATAGATCATCTCAACCAATCACGTGAGTCCATCTGACTTCACCAACACATGAAGTTGGGCATCCTCCACAACTTCACCAACTCGTCGGCATACGATAAGGTTTAATCTTCAACTACTCAACATCAAGTGATCAATTTCATCACAAAACCACCCTGACAGAATCTAACACAGGACCATTAAAAAATCTGAAGCATCTTCAATCACCAGGGATAACGATCAGGAACATAAACACTTTAATTCCCGGTTAAATCCAATTTGTTCCAGAATCTTCACTCTAATAAATAAGCATCATGTTTCAGGATCCAATTCTCGAACGCCTTGAAGATAACATAAATAATATGCTCTGACCGCAATCCAGTAATGACAAAAAACCTTCAGTTCAATTTGACTTTCTTCGGTTGGTCACCACGAACAACAACAATTTCCTTTCCCACAAACACCCGAATATGTGTCACAATCCAGTTTCAAACAATAACCCATTCACAACCTCAACTCCAAATCAGAGTTGACACGTATTTGTTCACACGTAAAACCAAAAGATAACAAGATCACTCGTTGACGGAACAACATCTTCGGTCTCACAATAATCGTGTACACCTGGCCATACAGACGGAAAATTCCAAAATATTCTTTTTTTTTTTTTCGTTAACTTCGCCGAAAGTTAACATCGCCTGGCTATAACTTCGCCTGGCTATAACTTCGCCGAGAAGTCAACTTCGCCTAAAGTCAACTTCGCCTGTTCATAACTTCGCCGGTCCTTATATCTTCGCTGAAACCCTACGAACAGTGACGGCAACTTCGCCTGATGAACAATAACTTCGCCTGAAGAACTGTTCGGCCAGAAACGCACAGAAACGTGCCAGAAACACCAAAACGCAGATCTCGAACCATAGCGTAAGAGCCTAAGGCTCTTATACCACTTGTAAGTCCCCCCGGGGCGTCGGCGATCGATACGAGATCCGCACGAGGTCTAGGAGTGCGGAATCCTCCTAGACTCGTTTATGGTGTACAGACGAATAACACAAACACGTACACGATCAAATACACAAACAAATACTAGAACGGGATAAACAAATCTGCAGATTCATATATAATAATAAAACACGTTACAAACCGTAACAAAACAGAAACACGACTGACCCGAGGTGAGCTCTACCTCGGGTCGTCTCACACGACTCTAGTCTCTTACTCTCTCTCAATAAACAAGCTGCTCAAACACACACTGATTTCTCGATCTAAAACTAAACAAGACACAACTATATATAGACAAACATTCACGGGCCTGGGCTTCAGTAGGCGAAGTTGTGCTAACTTCGCCTAAGGCGAAGTTGTGATAACTTCGCCTAAGGCAGAAGTTGTTACAACTTCGCCGTTGGCAAAGTTGTTCTAACTTCGCCTAAGGCGAAGTTGTGCTAACTTCGCCTGTGGCGTTCCGCTGGTCAGAATTGCATAGCGACGGTCACAAAATGCACCAACAGTCTCCCCTTTGACCGTTGCTCTCAATTCTAACAAACACGAAAGATCATCTGTTACAAAACATGCACCAACAGACTCCCCCTTGGCAGTAGCTTCATATCTTGATCTTCAAATCTTGAGTCTTGTAATCTTGCATCTCTACGCGTGCGCTCCCTCTCTAACACACACCGACACCACCCCTTGATATTTCCTAGCTTGATCCTTCCAAGCAGGAATGTAGAAGATCTTCTTCTCGTTGAGCATCTTCAGATCAGCCTGCGATAGATTAACAAGATGCATCGGGTCGTAAACCCTAAGCACTTCTTGTTCATCCACATCTTCCATTACCGCCTCCGCTGTCTCACAGTCCACGAACCACCATTTTAGATCTTTGAGCACGTCCTTGGGCATGAGCTTCATCGGTACTTCTTTAAGGCACCGGATCGGTTTATACTTCATTATCATCCAAGGCTTTCCATCAGCTCTCAGACCTCTATCCTTGTCTTCGACAAGTTTCCCCTTTTGTGGTCTCATCAGCTCAAACTTCTTCTCCTTAATACACTCCTTCCACACGATCTTCCCGATGATTCTAGCCATGTTGTCTTCACTTCGGTTTATCAATCCCAATCTGGCTAAATCTTTTACCTCACATTCAGGCAGTGTGTTTAAAGATCTCAACGTTCTCCTGAAGTACTGAATTCCATCGTATCTTTTGATCACGAAGAGCCGCAGCTGCTCATCATATATCCAGCAGATAATACCTTTCTTTGCTTCTGCGTATCCCTTAATATTGTAACTCTTTTTGAACATTTTAGGGATCGCCGGCTTCTTCGTCTTTATGAACCAGTGAGCACAACCTTCCTTCCAATTCGGTTGTTCCTCCCATTCAGTATCTTCCTCAACAGTCTTATCACCCATCTCTGGCATCTCAACCTCCGGAATCTCGTGTTCCACGGAGTCATCTACAATCTCCCCTTCCTCTATCACATTCTCAACAGTAATTTGCTCACCGATCTTCTCAATCTCATCAACCGGCAGCACATCTTCTTCCAGCATAAAATCATCATCATCCTCATCCAGCTCTTTTAATGCGTCGATTACGTCTTCGACATCATCATCATCATCAACCGCTACCACCTCGTCACCAGCTGCACTTGTAGACTCCCCCTCAGCTGTGGAAGCCCCAAGAGCCTGAGAGGTTCTTGGCAGCTCACCACCTGCACCTTCCGGTGCATTGGGATCATCGTCTTGATCTTCTCTCCGTTTTGTCCTCAACTCATCTCCCCTACAAGTCTTCTCCCCCTGAGATGCCAAGAACTCTTTGAAGGCATCTATTACTTTCCCGTGCGCAACCAGGAGGGATGCTTGCAGGCGATTGGATTCCACTAGGCTTTGTATGGTCTTTGACTGTTCATCTACAATCCGCTCTAGCGAAGCAATCCTTTCGGAGTCTGAAGTAGGCGTTGGAGTCGGCGGGACATCAGCAGCAGAAGTGACCGCAGGTGGTATACTTGGTAACCCTGCAGTAGTAGTAACTGTGGACTCAACAAATCGTGCAACTACCACCGGTGGAGTAAGCGATTGGGGTGGTAGAGACACAACTGCTGGAGCCGACGTCTCGACGGCAGTAACCTGTGCTGTAGAAGGAATAAGAGACATACCAGACAAGGCAGGTGGAGCAAAACGTACCAGCCTTGAAGATTCTCCAGCTCCCGAACCCATCCCTGTCCGTTCTCTTCTTGAACGCCTGAGCACTAGTTGAACTGCTTCTTCTTCATCAACTTCCTCATCATCATCGTCAACAGTTCTCGGCCTCTTTCCAGTCGTTCTCTCCCGAGACACCATTAGTCGTCTCGCTTCAGCAAATGTTTCGTCAAGATCGGAGTCAGCTACCGAAGTAACTGCTCTAGTAACCTCCATGACCTGAGAACCTGAGACATCCATATCAAACAATCCATGGCCGCTAAAAGCAGCATCAAGATCTACTTCTTCAGCAGTAGGCACAACAGGAGATGCAGCAGCTGGCACAGCAGCAGAGGCAACAGTAGATACAACAGGAGCAGCCGATACAGCCTGGGGTGCTGCCGCCTGATGTGGTCTTGGGTCTCTGAACTCGTCCCCACCAGCAGGAACATACTCCGGGTTGACAAGATACCCGAACAGTGGAGTATGCCTGGGACGCAGCTCAGGCTTGCTTCGTGCGCTAGAAGTGCGACACTGAGCAAAGATACGCTTCGTCACACATTCAACGTATCTAATAGGGCGTCTCTGAGGTAGCAACGGAGCCACATGATTGAGAATCATTTGTAAGAATCGAGGATACATAATAAATCGCTCGCGCGCCACAGCCCTCCTCTGACGATCAATCTCGTAAAATATCAGCTGACTAAATGAATATCTTCTGTTGTAAGTCAGGGCAGTCATGGCAGACTGCATCGTCGCGCCCATTCCATCAGTTCCTGCCTTCCTCCCAGACATGCACACGATCAAGACGTGCATTAGGAAGCGCCACTGATCTAGCAAAAATCCTTTTCACCAAAACGCAGATCTCGAACCATAGCGTAAGAGCCTAAGGCTCTGATACCACTTGTAAGTCCCCCCGGGGCGTCGGCGATCGATACGAGATCCGCACGAGGTCTAGGAGTGCGGAATCCTCCTAGACTCGTTTATGGTGTACAGACGAATAACACAAACACGTACACGATCAAATACACAAACAAATACTAGAACGGGATAAACAAATCTGCAGATTCATATATAATAATAAAACACGTTACAAACCGTAACAAAACAGAAACACGACTGACCCGAGGTGAGCTCTACCTCGGGTCGTCACACACGACTCTAGTCTCTTACTCTCTCTCAATAAACAAGCTGCTCAAACACACACTGATTTCTCGATCTAAAACTAAACAAGACACAACTATATATAGACAAACATTCACGGGCCTGGGCTTCAGTAGGCGAAGTTGTGATAACTTCGCCTAAGGCAGAAGTTGTTCTAACTTCGCCTAAGGTGAAGTTGTGCTAACTTCGCCTGTGGCGTTCCGCTGGTCAGAATTGCATAGCGACGGTCACAAAATGCACCAACACCGTGTTGACACTTTTAGTATGTTATTCTCAGGTAGCCGAGGTGGGAGCGCGGTATAGGATCATGCATGGGTTTTGAACATTCTGATATGCAAACATGTTTTTAACTATTATTACTTGGGTTTTTAAGTCGTCCTGCGTGACGCAACTTTTGTCTTTGGTTTTTACGCTTCCGCACTTATTTTCATGTAAACGTTTTCATGGTTTGAAAACTTTGTTTTATGGTTTGATTATAACTAATGAATCCGATCCTGTTAGTTCACACCCTCTGACGGTAAAACTCCGTTAGTGGATTTTGAGGGTGTGACAAAAACAAACTCAAAACATTAAATAAACATAACTTTA
Source organism: Bidens hawaiensis (assembly GCF_021521415.1). NCBI lineage: Eukaryota > Viridiplantae > Streptophyta > Magnoliopsida > Asterales > Asteraceae > Bidens > Bidens hawaiensis. The sequence goes on from NW_027494054.1 coordinate 233,272, forward strand.
CAAGGGATTCGAGATGTATAAACAGACGTATATCAAATATCTCCACACGTACTCTTTTTTCGTCCCTGAAAAAGTCTAATGCAGTTGGATCAGAATCAGAAAATATAGTCTTACAAACATATAAGTTAATTTTTATAGCTTAGAAAAACGCAGAAACCGCGATCACCGATATTGTTGTCCACTTAAACCCATGCCTTAATGTTTACCGGGACAAATAATATCCGACAATTTTTTACTCAGTGGTTTACACAATTAAGACCCGCTTATTTTCAGCTTTTACCGGACCAGACCACCCCAAATTGACTTAAACCTCAAAATTAGCAGATTTAAAACTTTTGTTGATCTATTTTTTCATGAATAGTTAAGACGATCAAGGGTATTGTTTATCCACCTAAGCTTAAGCATCAAAGTCTACCAAGCAGCCATTAGATATGATTAAGGTTCAATTATTTTATAGCTAGTGTTCCCCACAACATGACATACCCCCGTTATCAAGCAATACACTGAACCATTACCATAGGTGAGTATGCAAAATTTCATCTGTAGGGTTTACATGTAGCGTGTCCCTTGTGGTCCGTTTCTTAATGGTAATGAGACGCGAGCAAGGGGACCCCACATGGCTAACAGCATGGATGATCAAGTCTGTAATGCATTTGTACTTTGTACTTTTTATGATCATGTTTAAAGACTTATGTGGCAGAAATCTGCGGGTTTGCTCTTTTTTTAGCTTTATTTTAAATATTCACAACCCCATTTGGAATTGTGAATACCCAGATGAATAATCGGCATACAGACCCATGGTCTCCGGACCCGGGGCATCCCTTCAATACAATAATTAAGGTTATAAAACCATACGCCAATGATGTGTAAAACACTAAAACTAAGCAGTTTAAGATTTATATCACAGGCTACACGGCATACTCTAACGTTAAACCTACCCAAGCATCATATGATAACGTATTCAAAATTTTTTAAACTTTTCAAACTTTATAATATTTCCACATTTCATACCAAGAATTGAGGCTTGAGTATGGCTGACCTTTCATTGCTTATTTTCTACGGACAAAACGCTTTTCCCACAAGAGATTTCCGACCCATTTTATCAAATTTTCCCTTTCATTTTCAAGGCTGAGCCTACCGACACATCCCAAGTTAAGTGCGTTTTCTTTTTATATATCTCATATTATTAGTAGTTTGAAAAACCAATTTCCGATAAATATCATCATCTCCCACTTTAACGCAAAAACTATATTCAAGGGACATTTTTTTAAAAGCATTTTTCAATTTTTTTTTCTTTTTTTAATTTTTTAAACATAAACTCAATTTAAACTACGACTCAAATATCCTATCCCCACACTTAAATTTTGCATTGTCCTCAATGCAAGGATAAGGATGACTTAAAATAAAAATAAATAAAAATAAAGTCGGACTACATAAAACTAAAAATCTAAAAATTAAAAACCAAAGCAAAATAAAAAGTTAACAAGCTAGATAAATGGAAAAGACTTAGCTGGTAATATGCGAATGAAACATGATGCTAAAGTCTTCTTTCCATGATTGCCCTCCCATTACGAACGTGCTCAGCAAATGGTAACTCATTCTCTCACACGAACATAAGCGACAAAAAATTCAACAATATCTAAAAATATATCTTATCAAGCTGATAGATATTATGCAATTAAAGTACTTCAAAAACCAAAAAAATATATTAAACTTGAATAATGAGCAAATAATATTAAACATAAAGTATACGGCTGCATTGCTACTCCATCCCCACACTTGCCTTTTTCATTAGATTCTTCATCAGGGATCGTCTCTCTAGCTCGTTCAATCTCCAAACTAGCAAAATTTAAAAACACAAAAACAAAGAAAAAACTACAAAAAACTACGTTAGGGACTCAAAGAAAATAAAAATAAAAACAATAAAATGAAAGAAATTATACAAACTCTACACTTGAGTTTTCACTCAAGAACCCATGTTATGCGAATCACGTGGCGGACCGAGTGGAGCTTCCTCCACCTCGGTAGTACTCCAATGCCCTCAAAAATTCCGAATCACGATCCGACCATTTATCAACCTTTTTCTTCTTCTTTCTAACTCCACGAACCTTTTCAAACTTACGCTTTCCACCACATCTTTCTCCAACACACTTTACCATTTTTCGAGAACTAGAACCCTCTCGCCCCTTTTTCACACTAATACTCACCGAATGGGAATCGTCAAGACGAGAATTCATACCCGATATAAATGATTCTATCGAGTAAACTGAATGACATGGATCGATAAGACCGTCTTGACCACTCGGATGTCTCATGGACTTGGCCAAATAAGTGGCACTATCGTCGCCGGCTCTAAGAGTTATCTTGCCTTCAAACACATCGATGATTGCTCTAGCGGTACGTAAGAATGGACGACCCAAAATGATAGGAACTCTCTCGTCGGCCTCCATATCTAAAACAATAAAATCTGCGGGAAAAACCAAATTATCTACCTTAACGAGCAAATTCTCCATGACACCCCTCGGATACTTAACGGAACGATCGGCTAAAGACAACGTCATACGAGTAGGGGTGAGCTCCCCTAGGCCTAGCTTTTCATATAAAGAATACGGCATGAGGTTTATACTAGCTCCAAGATCGGCCAATGCTTGACACGTCGTATCACTTCCGAAAAGACATGGAATGGTAAAAACGCGGGTAATTTCTCCGGTACTTTATTAAGAACCACCGCAGAACACTCTCCATTTAGCGGTACAGTCGACAGCTCCTCCAACTTATCCTTTCTTTTAAGAAGATCTTTCAAAAATTTGGCGTATTTAGGCATATGCCGGAGGACTTCAACGAACGGGAGGTTGACATTTAATTGGCTAAATATATTGAGAAAATGCCCGTAATCTTTCGTATACTGTTGATGTTTTAGACGGGCGGGATACGGGACATAGGCAGGGTTAATGATGTGTGGTGGTGGCCGGGCTCCAACCGGCTTCTTCTCGGTGTTTTTCTCAACTTACGGCTCTATAATTGGTGTTGTACTTTGTGACTTACCCGGAGCCTCCATTTCTATCTCTTCATCTATCAACTCATCTTCCCCATCTTTCTCAACTTCTCTAGTAACTACCTCCAGACCGAAAACCCTACCACTACGAGTGGACTTCTGAGGTGATTAATATGTTCTGCGGGTGACTTCTGAGGGAGTCCTCTTCCACCCGCGGATGGCTTTTAGGGGTATTTGTGTCTTTTTGGTACCTTACCTCTATACATACCATATGAGATGTGTCATGAATGTTATATTTCACTCCATACCAATCTTAATTTCACGTATTGTGGAATATTTTAAAGGTAGAAGTGATGTGACTTTGCAAAAGTATTTTTTTTGTCAAATGATTAAAAATTAATTTGATTTGTTCTTAATGCACTAGAGCTAAATCGAATATCTTCTAAAAGGGTTATGAAAAAGAAAAAAACACACACTTGTTAAAATGGGTGTATGAAATTAATATTTTAAATCTTTATTTTCTAGTGTAAAATTTAGTTAATTTTAGAAGAATTATGAATTAATGTAAGTTTGGTGAGTATAATAATTAACATGCTCACCGGTTTGTACGTGATAAAAAGGTAAGATTGTAAGGTTGAAATGGTGAATTGTGTACGTTTAAAAACAAAAGAAAATTGAAAAAATAAGATAGATTTGTACCATATTTATCTTAATTTTACCCTACCACGCCCTATCTATAATAAACAGGACCTTAGGCTACTCCCATTCACAACCCAGCCAAACTCAAATTCTTATTAAAAATTAATTTATCTCTCTTCCACCTTTATAACTCAACCAAACTCAAATTCTCACTCCCATCGATAACCCAACCAACCCAATCTTTTTATTATATGATATAATTTAAATACTAATATAAAATTAGGAAAAAAATTAATTTTAAACTAAACTTAATTAACATTAAAATTTAAAACAAATACTTCCAACGGGTATATTTTTCAACGACTAAATATTCTGACGACTATATTTTTAAGTATATAAAGAACCAAACCCTTTTGATATCGTTGAAGATCTATGGGGCAATGATAACTTTGATTGGAATGCGGCTATCGACTAAGCCTTTCCCCCATCGCGCAACAACCAAATCGTCTATCAGTTGTGCAACAACCAAACCCTCGATGAGAAATGTGTACGATACGGAATCAAATACGAATTCATGTCATTCGTTTGAATTTAGTTATGTTTTAATTGTGATATTTTAATTTAATCATATTTTAATTATGATATTTTAATTTAACCTTTTAAAGTTAATTATGTTTTACGCTTTATTATGTTTTATAGTTGATATGAGTGTGGCAATCCATATACTTTAGCTTTAAGTTAAAAATGGATTGAATTTGTTGTTTTGTTAGTGTCAGAGCCAGCCGATCAAGGGTCGCTCCACCGAACAGGTCATACGAATTAAACGAGTTTTCATTTTCTTTTTAACCTTTACACCGACCGACCGAACGATTTACTTGCAACGGGAGTGGTCTTATCATCCTTGAGTTGTCAATAATAATTGTACCCTGTCCTTGGGTTGTCTATTAATAATTGTATACTTGGGTTGTCAATAATAATTGTACCTTGTTCTTGGGTTTGTCAATAATAATTGTACTATATCCTTAGATTGTCTATAACAATTGTATTATGTCCTTGGATTGTCTATTATAATTGTACCTATCCTGATTTTCTTTCTATCACTATTTGTCTTCAAGTGAAGTGGTATCATATCAACACATTACATTTGAATTTGAGTGTGAGTAGTTCAGTTAATGTATGTTTGGTTTCTATCACTATTTGTCTTTTAGTGAAATGGTGTCATATCAAATTACCAATACATTACATTTGAATTTGAGATGAGTGTGGGTAGTTCAATTAATGTTCGACTTGTGTGAACAGCCCAGGTAGTTCCAATGTAGTTGTACAACAAGCCCATTGAGTGATGTGTTTTCATTTTTCCGAATAAAACATACATTTAAAATAAAGTAACTTTTACGGTCAATATAATCTTTTATTAAAAATATTGTCTAAGACAATAGTTTTTTTTTAATCGTAGTTTGGCGTTTATATTTATGTTGGTAGAGTAGGTTAACCACAGGCGAAATACCTTTCGTACGAGGCTTCGATGCAGTGTTATATTAGAAACCGGCAATTTTAAGAGCTATTCCTGTAACAATAATAAGTTACCAAACAGGTTACAAAAAAATGCAAAACAATAAGTTACAAAAAAAGCAAAAAAAAAACAATGTTTCAGACGTTCATAGTGTTCATTAGTTATATATTTTGTTAAAAGGCTGACAAAACATTGTTCCTTAGTTATATATATTTTGTTAAAAGGTTAGAAAACCAAATTATTCCCCTGCGCGTTGCGGCGGGAATTCTGTGTGTCATTGGTGTGGTACATATATTTTTGTCCCCGTGTGTTGCAACAGAAGACCCGTATTTATTGTTATTATATTAGCAAGTAAGCTAAAATGAACAATTACAAAAGTTAGACGTGGTCGAGTACTACCATCCTGCACTATGGCAGATTCCAGCTATATACAAACTCAACACAGGTCAACATTAAGCAACCTGACTCGCTCCAACCAAAATAAACAACGTGAAAAAAAAAAGCATCAAAAATATGCAGAAGATTGATTTAGTTCATTAGAGATTAAAAGTTCACTTGATGAATTTAGAACAACATGGATTACAAATTAACGGCCTACTATAATAATGGAAGAGAATCTATATATAACACATCTGGTTTTGATTCTCTAACCTTAATCACTAAATGAAGGCCTTTCAAATAAAATAAGGTATTACACAACAACTACATACTCAAATTTATTCTAGAGCAACAAAAAAGTATTAGTAGTTTAGTGCATCGAGTGATCATTACTGAATTACATGCTAATTTAAACCAAAGAAGTAAACATTATCGGGGAAGTTTGTGAAGTAATAACGATTATTTATCCAAACAAATCCCAAAACTTATGCTGCTCGAACCAATACCTCAAACAGGTCGAGCAAAAAAATAAACATAACCTAAATTTGTCATAAAATGTAATTTTGCTGGTGCTAAATTCAAGTTACATAGACACATAACTATAAAAAAAATTGAATACATGCATGCGTAAACATGAAGGTAGCGACAATAGTCCTACAACAAAGAAAAAAAAGAAATCAATGAAAGAGGAAAAAGATCGAAGATAAACATCAACACAAATAATAAGAAAACAGGAGAAATGGAAAGGTTCTAAACTCATCGAAATTGCCGGAAATTAGATGAGGCATCATAGATTGAAAAAGATATAAAAATCAGATGATGCTTCATCGTTTACAAAGAAAACATAAAAGATGTATAATGAGACGGTAGAAGGAATCCACGTGTTAGATAAAAATCAAACCCACGTATTTGTACCACACGCTATGTAGTTTGTACCAAAAATGAATAATGTTCTTGTTTCCGCCACCGACATTGCCAATTAATATATATATAATTTGGACTTATATTTAACCAATGATTAATTTATTAACACACAATTTGGCCTAATATTTGTTTTTGTTATATCATTATTTATTTATTTAAATTTAAGTATCATTAAAAAAATTGGGGACGTAAAGATGCAACCCCAAAACCAAACTGAAAAAAAAGAGTTTAAATAATGCATAAACCAAACGTCTGTTTAGGTTGGCTTAGTTCACTTCGGTCATGTCAATAATTTTAGTTTCATGCAATGCTAGACTGTCGCCATCTAGTAAACAACAATTATAATCAAGTCCTAATCATCTTAAGAAAGCTAGGGTAAGTAGGGTGTCGAATCATGAGGAGTATGTGATCAATATAATATGTAACCAATTTTTTAATTATGAAGCCACAGTTATGAGTCTTAATCACATTAGCAAGAGATTTAGTTTTAATATCAAACAAATAAACAAAGCAAATTTCAATCAATATGCAAGACAAATCACACCCGAGTTTCAAGCAAGTAAATATACAGTGACCTCACGGCACTTAACATATTAATCGTCAATGATCAAATTAGATTGACTAACTAGGAAAACCTTAGGCATCAACAATCGCTAACACACGATACCGGTTATCAAAGACTCCCTACCAGTGTAACCCAACTAAGGGCATGTGTATGCTTTATCATATTCAAATTAGTCAAAATAACCCTATAAGCAATTATCATAGCAACTGGCAAAATAATCGTTTTGATCGAAATAAACCTAAACCGACTGAGTGCACAGTAATACAATATATCAATACTAATAGATTAATCAAATATAATTACAGATCATTCATTCATTTATAAACACATGAGAACAACTGTAAAATACAATACTCTACATCACGAGTATGATTATAGTATATTAGCCGAGCATCGTCATCGATAGATCTTCAATTATGATGAGGAAGGCCATTAGGATTGATCAAGATATGATTGGTAGCCCTTGAATTCACTCAAAATCTCCTAACAGATGTTGGAAGTCATCATACTAGTTTAGGGCTCGTAAAATAGAAGGTACAGGTCAAAACCCGTTTTTTCACGTTTTTAAGCCAATCGCGTATCGCGATGGCCATGTACACATGTTGTGGCGTATCACGACCAAAGATATTCAGATTCCTCTCGTCGAGAAACCCAAAATTCATATGTTACGGGTCTCGTAACTCATTTTCTAGCCCAGAATATGCTCGTTTTACTTCTTGGTCGCTTTTTGTCAACCCATCTTTTTTGGTTTTAGCATCGGTTTCAAGTTTCTCATCCAAACTCTTCCCAAATAATTCTATAACATTCATTTGTTACGGGTCTCGTAACTCATTTTCTAGCCCAGAATATGCTCGTTTTATTTCTTGGTCGCTTTTTGTCAACCCATCTTGTTTAGTTTTAGCATTGGCTTCAAGTTTCTCATCCAAACTCTTCCCAAATAATTCTAGAACATCCATCTTCACTTTTTTATGCTCCCTATATCTCGGAGCTTGCTTAATCATCATCCTAATGGCTCCGGATTAACTCGTTTAAGCATCGAACACCTTCATTCATAAAATAACTCAAAGTAATCACGTTCGCCATATCTAAACTATTAAAATAAATGAAATAAAACACATATATACATGATTTATACCCGTCCATCACAAATTCCAAAGCTCAGTAGTGAGGTGCAGAGTCGTTCTAAAGCTCAGTAGTAATTGAACCGAAGCACAACATTGCACCACAAGTTGAATCGCCCTAAACTTGGCCACACAGTTATGAGTTTTGTTAAATGATCTACATAAATTCTATGGTCCCTTTTGTGAGATCGATTATCCAAGACTAAGTATAGATCAAGTTTGTTACTTTAATGTTCTATGGTACCCGATCTACGATCTAACAACATATCATCCAAAACTAAGGTAGCGTTTGGTATGCAAGATGACAGGGGGATTGGAAGATTCATTATGTTACGTGGGTCGTGGGAATGAAAAAATGGTGTTTGGTTGCTCAATGGAATGGAATCATCCATTACACATGGAATCTCATTCTATCAAAACCATTTTTTCTCACCCCATTCTTTTTTTCATTGAATTCTTCTCTCACCTTACTTTCTCAACACCGCCACCACCAAACAACAACAACCCCCACCACTACCATCGCCACCACCTCCGTCAACACCACCTTACCACCAACGCTACAACCGCTGCCGCCTGACCATAATCGTCACCACTGTAACAATCCCAAAAATGGGGCTAGATTTTTTTTTAGAAAAAATTATTGTTAGATACCGAGTGAAATGTTGGACAAAGTTAACCATATGCCGATACGCTTGGCCCAAAGAGACAAAACGAACTGAAACTCGTTTTACCCAAACGAACACGAGCCCGATAACTTGAAAATTTTATGAAACATTCCAACAATCATTTAATCTTACCGAGTATCCAAAATATATAACTCAACTATCAAATACTTCCTAAATCAACATTTGAACACTGAACCAAATGAACAAAAGCCGATATACAAGAATCGTGATGTGTAATACAATCGTCTACAATATATTCTCTATCTTATTTAAAAAACATTTTATCTAAAGTTTATAAAAATAATATAATATAATACAGTATTTAATATATCCCCAAAATCAAAATCAAATCCCTGGCACTAATGGAAACCCATGCAACTAGGCCCAGGCCATTGATTTGGGCTTCCAACTTTATTAGGCCTCTCTATTGATGGCCCATATAAACTAAGACTAAGGCCCAGTTTATCCTTTGATTATGCACACAACCAAAAAAATAAAATAATAATACGCATAGCAACTAAGGCAGCCGTCCAATAGCAGGGGTGAGGCGTACAAGTTCCAACTCTCCAATATTCTAGTTTATTCATTGTGTCCATTGTGTTGAGTATTAAAGATGAAGGTTTCTCCCGATTCCCCTCACCCCAAATCAATTATAAGGTATATTTTGAGAACGAATCTCAAATTTAATTATTCAAGGCTTGAATTTGATTATTGAGGGGGTGTTTGGGATTCCTTATTTCATCAACTTATAACTTATAAACTTTTAAAAAGTTAATAAGGTGTATAAGGTGTTTGGCAAATCATAAGGACTTTTGGATTTTAACTTATGGTGAAGGCAAAATAAATGAGTTTTGAAAAGTTAGGAATCTCTAACTTATTAACTTAATGGATTTGAATTACCTAAGGGTGGAAAACCCAACCCAAATGGATTATTTTGGGTCAAGATGGATAAACTTTAAAAGTAAAATGGGTTAGGATGGATCATAAAAATTCTTCAAGTGGGTCAGGATGGGTTGGAAATATACAAATGAGTTTCATTTATAGGTTAAAATGGGTCAAAACAAAATATCCAAGTTATCCAAAATTTATCTAATTCAAAATACCCAAACTATCACGAGCGAAACATAACTCATCCGAAACCCAAAAAACGATCAAAACAAAACAAAAACCCCGAACCGACTAAAACGAAACTGAACCGAAATAGAAAAACGACCATAACGAAACACAAAAAACCGGAATGAAACCGAAAAACTGACCAAAACGAAACAAAAACGCGAAATTCAACCGAAAAGCTAACCAAAACTAAACAAAAACACCGAATCGACCGAACCGAAACAAAACTGAATCGAAATAGAAAAACGAACAAAACGAAACAAAAAAATCGATATGATACCGAAAAGTTGACCAAAACGAAACAAAAAAAAAGCAAAATGCAAATGAAAAGCTGACCAAAACAAAATAAAAACACCGAACCAACCAAAACGAAACAAAAAAATTGAAACGAAACTGAATTGTAACAGAAAAACGACCAAAACGAAACAAAAAAACCAAAACGAAATTGAACCGGAATAGAAAAACGACCAAAACGAAACAAAACAAAGCGAAATGCAACTGAAAAGCTGAACAAAACAAAACAAAAACACTGAACTGACCAAAACGAAACAAAAAAACCGAAACGAAACTGAACTGAAGTAGAAAAACGACCTAAACGAAACTGAACTGAAATAGAATAACGACCGAAACGAAAAAAAAATGAATTGAAACTGAAAAACTGACCAAAAGGAAACATAAAAAACTATTCAATTTAAAACCGGATCAAAATGAATCAAAAACACCGAACCGACCAAAACGAAACAAAAAAACTGAAACAAAACTCAATCGAAATAGAAAAACGACCAAAACGAAACAAAGAAAAGCGAAATGCAATCAAAAAGCTTACCAAAACGAAACAAAAAAACAGATGCGTAACCGACCAAAATAAACAAAATGAATCGAAACGAAACAAATAAAACGAAATGAAACCGAAAAAACTGACTAAAACAAAACAACACTGAAAGCGAAAAAACTGAGAAATCGAAACCGAAATCATTGGAACCGAGCAAATACCGAAACCGACCGAAATGAAAAAAAAAAAACAAAACCGAATCGAAAAAAATCCTGAAAAACTCGAACCTGAATCGGTACAAAACGTTTTTTATTTTTTATTTTTTTATTTTTTTTATTTATGAACGAGGATAACGGGGGAAACATTTTAGTTATTTACATTTTGCGTTTTTATTTATATTTTGAGTTATTATTTTTTTAATGGTTTTTTTGAATATTTTTTGGAGGGGTTTTTAAAACCCTTTGTATGTCAACCTTTAACTTGGGTCAAGATGGGTTAGCTTTACTCTTCTTGACCCATATCCATCCTAACCCTCTATTAGGGCTGTTCAAAACCGGATATCCGAACTTTCGGATATCCGAAACCGGATATCCGAAACTTTCGGATAGTGGAAATCACTATCCGAATCCGAAACTTCGGATATCTGAAGTTCGGATATCCGAATATTCGAAAAAGAAATAAAAAAAAATTGTGAGGGTGGGACTGACGGAGACAGACGATGGTGGTGTTGCCGTGAGGGTGGGACGAACGACGGTGGTGCTGCGACAGTGGTGTTGGTGCTGACGTGAGGGTGGGACAGGCGGTGGTGGTGCTGCGACGGTGGTTCAACGCAGCTTTTGCGGCTGCCGTGAGGGTGAGGACGGAGGGAATGAACCGAGGGTTAATGTGTGAACTGTGAACATTGAAAGCTGCGGCTGCTTGTGTTATGTTTTTGAAGGGAGGGGGTTTTTATATTATATATAATATAAAATAAAATTAAAATAAAAATAGAATTAAACTATCGGATAATTCGGATATTCGAAAAATCTGAAAACTGGTATCCGAATCCGAATCCGAATTTTCGGATATCCGGGATTCGAATATTCGAATTTTCGGATATCTGAAAATTCGGATAGTTCGGATACGGATAGTCGGATAATTCGGATATGGATTCAGATTCGGATAGTTTTGAACACCCCTCTATTATAAAAATCCATCCTGACCCAATACCATCATGACCCATACCCATCCTGACCCATCACGCAAATCCAACCCAACCCACTCACATTGCCACCTCTCACCCTTTAACCTTCAAAACCCATTGCACTCCTTTTAAAAAAGTGTGTTTTAGTTTTCCTCACCACATAAGCTAATCCAAACATTTTTTTGAAAACTTCTTTTCAAAATAAGTCCTTTTAACAAAAACCCCCTTTTCACTTAAATAAGCAATCCAGACACACCCTGAAATCTAAAATCAATAAGGTGGAAGCCCTAGTTTGAAGGCGGGATCTAAAGCTGGAAGCCGAATTCTTAATTTGATTAATTTGGTTCTAAGGCTAGATTGCACTTCCGGTTGAACCTATATTTAAGCCTTGAAGGTACGCTTCTGATCAAATGTCTCTTCATCTCAACTTAAATCTGCAGTATCATTCTTTAAACCCGGGATAATACCAGTGTGTTAAAGCCGTAAATGAACCAGCAAATACTGGTGAAAAACCCTCACAAAACTTAATAACGAACATTTTAAAAATCTGGTAAACTCCTTCTAAATATGTATTTAAACCAACTAATGGCCCATGAACAAACTACACCACTTTGTTTAAATGACCAGAATACACAGAATTTTTGTTGGGGTGAAACTTCTGAAAATCACCCGATATACAGCCCCAAAACCATGGCCATTTAGTAGCTCGTTTAAAAGACGAACTAGTTAGAAAACCAAACCGACACGTGAGCATATTAACCTCCGGACTCCTAACATTATTTCCACAAGTTAAATGCGTTTATTCAAGTCCTAAACCCTGGAAAAATACCAGCTCCAGCTCACAATAATAAACCGTGTATAAAAAAAAAACCTTTTATGCCGGCACTTTTGTAACTCGCTTAACTAAGAAAACGAGCCCTGCAACCTAAATAATATTATGACTTTTTTTTACAGCCTAAACATAATATTTTTGTGGTATATAATCTTAACCTAAACTATTTTATGAGAAATATTGCTTTACAAACCGAACTAGAGGCCAAACCGGCCAAAACCGGGCTCGTACTCGTTCGTGCAGCTCTAAAATATTTTTGAAACCTATGAAATGTTAGAACCAACTTGTTTTTAACATACTATTACAGGTCCATGCATACTTGATAGCCAAAAATGAGTTTTGTTAGAAATGTACCATAAAGGTGCTAACAGGCTCAAACCGAATCGAAGTCACTGTTTGGGTTCCCAACACCCAAACGTCAATATAAAATTTTTAACAAGTCATTACCATATATTAACAGGTCCAAACATGTTTTGTGATTAAAAACGAGTCTTAAGCAAATGGTATTTTTGGGAGTTAACTTGAAACCAAATCAAATAAGTTACAGAACAAAGAGTTGAGAACAATATATAAACGAAGCTGATATTAACACGAACATGAACTTAAAATTTTGCAATGTGCATCTCTTAAAAACGAGGCCAACTTGTAGGCGTTCGGTAACTCGTTTAAGTGAAAATTAATTTGAAAACAAACCCGATGGATGGCCGTATTAACTTCTGGACATTTAGCATAATCTCTAGAAGTTAAACATGTTATTTGAGTCCATAAAAACCGTACAATTCAGCCCCCAAATGATAATATTGAAACCAGGTGTTAAAAGTCTTCCGAACCAACGCTTTGGTATCTAGTTTTAATAAGAAACAAGCCATACAACATAAATAACATTATGCCAATTTTTTTTACAGCCCTGAATGTAATTCTAATGCTATAACATCTGACCCAAAACTATCTTATGTCAAACATCATTTTTAGAATTGAACTAGAACCCAAAACCGGGCCCGTTAGCGAAAATACAGCCACGAACATATTTTCAAAACCCATGAAATGCCAAAACAACCTATATTTATGTATCATAACAGGTCTTAACATGTATGATAACCAAAAGTGTGTTTTTGTTAAAAAGGGTATTTTTGGAACCAAAGAATACAAGTTAAACCGTAAATACTGGAAAATATAATGCTAAACTTTTAAAACAAAATATTATAGTTTTAAATAGCCAAAAATAAGCAATCCGGAAACAACCCTTGGCAACCCGATATTTAAGGAAGCACAGCTAACCTAAGAGGGGGCAGAATCAATGACCCAAGGTTTGGGAGTCAAGGAACTGGAAGACAGACACGCGGTGGACTGACCTCTTTAGGCAAGAGAGGCGGTAGGAAGAGAGCCATTAGAAAAATAAAAGATAAAGGTCTATGAGGTGTGGGATGTCTTCCCTTCCTGAGTTAGTGCCAAAAGAATAGTAAGCAATGATCATGTTGCCAGCATGCTATGCGACTAGTCGATTATCTTACTAAGCTAAGAACTGGATCTCCATCTAAGAAAGTCAATAGATCTTTTTTATGGCTTTCAGTGCCCCTAGCACGAGATCATCGAACTGCACTTTAATTAAGAGGTTCACTTCACTGCTGGTATGCTTTAGGACTCTTCACTGAATGACGACTGACTAGCGGATTTAGGGAACGAAGATGGCCCTCTACCTACATCTATACTGGACTCCTGACTGTTAAGAAACTTTTGCTTTTTGCCGAGGGAGAAAGGCTTCACTCAAGGTGATAAGTGGAAATGCTAACCGAACACGTCCAAAAAGTCTCGTAACGAGGCTAAAGGGGCTTGATTCAAGTCCTCTGGGTCGTCCACTAAGTGAGGTCTCATTGGGAGAATTGGGAAGAGAGAAGGTCAGCCTCCCACTATGTAAGAGAAGAGCTTTTCTTTCATATTCACTTCTATAGAATAGATAGAATAGCCGCAGCTGAAGCCAAAGATCTTGCCCCCAACGGGACATTTTCTTCAACAACTGAACTAGCATCACCGTTCTTAAGCCTAGACTTTTTTTGGGGTTCCTCCTATTTGTCTTTACCCAGCGGCAAGACGCTTAGTTTTGTCGGAAAGGGAATGCTTATTCCCCTCTACTGTGCGGGTGCTAAGACTAGGCGAAGAATGAAATGAATCAGTTCTCGCTTGACCTACCCGAGCCTATAGTTCTTCTGAGTTGTCTAACATCCTTCGATGACAAGCCGACTGAAGGAAGACGCACCGGGAGCCTACTTCTATCTCATCAGATGCAGGCGCATAGGCTATAGAATCCCACCTTATTCTCAAACCTGGTGGTTCGGTTGATTGGAACTCCTTTAGGCTCATCCTGCATAATCATTCTGGCAGTCCCAAGTCCTGCATCCACTAAGAACATTTCTTCCTTTAAGCGTAAAACTTCAAATTTGAAGGCCTTTCCACTGCATAAAAAAAACTTGAATTAGATCTACGAAATGATCGACTCAAATAGATGGTTACCATAAGCTATTTGTTTTCCTCCTCTTCCGGTTCTATTAATAAAAGGCCATCATGGACCAAGATCCAAAGGGATCAATCTTTTACACCGATGTATCTTACTCTCTCAACCAGGTCATCATAAGAAATGCAATGCAAAATCTTTCTGAAGTGTTATAAAGAGGGAAGGCGCGCTACAACTAACATAACAACCTCTTCCTTGCCCCCCTAAGAATCCAAGGGTGACCTTTGGATGTTGTCGTGACACTTTGGTTACGAAGGTTATCGGGGTCTAGGTTTATGGATGGATTCAGTAATCGAAAATCCCTCCAACTCAATCAATATCAACAACATGTCGTGACCGGTTAGGCTTGGTTGATTTTGTCAGAAAAGAAAGTAGGTTTCGGGGGTTCATTGATTAGTACACCCCCGATGCTGGTAAGGTCGGGACCGTGGTCGTACGTCTCCGGTTTGCCGGCCTATCTTCTTTTTGAGATTGACCAGCCAGCTGGGTTGGTTTGGCTATTCTTTTCTATTAAAAAGGAGTCAGTTGTCTGCGCGAGTCATCTTCTTCTAGGCTCCGTTGGACGACACGGCAATCTCGTTTAAATAAATAGATGTCGGCCGTACTTGTGATGGTTCCCAAGGATCCAATATGACCACTTCACTTAGGTCTACGTTTCCACGATATTGTTCTATGGAAGCGGGCGGGCTGTTAGAAGTTCGGCCCGTTTTTTTGGTGTCGTAGGGGAGGGATTGACCTTTCTAACGCATATTCAGTCGTACCGGCATAGCCCCACTGATTTCTTTTCGACTGGAGCATCCAGCAGCGCAACCCGGTTCTACTTGACTAAGCCCGTGCTCGTCCAAGGAGGGAGTTTGCTTTACCCAACCCCCTTTATGATAACAAGGCAGAAAGCCCCGACCTGACATTCATTAGTTTCGAATGAAGAGTGCCCTGCTGCACCTACTCCTATCAAAAAGCGAGACTTTACTAAACAAGAAAAGCCCCTTCTATCTTCTTAGTAAAGCGCTAACGCGCGCCCTGCAATCAAACTCAAGTTTCGCCTTGATCGATACGACAACCTTACTAATAGAAAGGGTCAAAATGCGCTCAAGCAACCTATCTTACTAATATAATAAAAGGGCCTATCTAAGCCCTATGGTTGTAAAGCTACAGCTCGAAAGCCAACCATACCTTCTATGTTTTTAGTAAAGGGCCTTTTCAATAAGGCTCGCGCTAGGCGCTCACGTTTTTTGGCTTCCCTAAAATAGCAGATTTTTCAGTTGGTAAAGACCCGCCCCTTGTTTCAGTCAGAATGAGTCCCCGGGACCCCGGGACATTGGCTTCCGCCAACAGTGAACTATTAAGGATCGCATCCCGCGCATATTCTACATTATAGCCTGCAACTGATTCAGCTTCCGCTTCTGGGAGATCAAACGGAGCTCGATTAGTTTCTGCTAGACAAGAAATAAAGAACATAACCAATACAGGGAACAAGGGAATACCGGACCATATCTGCTTTTGCGCCATGACAATCTCACTCGAATTACGGGGACCTACACATATTAGTACAGTATACCGGGGTCCCCGGCCAGAAGCACATGTGCAAGTTTCCCTGCATGTGGCTCGTCCGTGCTTTTCTATTCCGCTTTGCCGCCTATTAAGAGAATAGGTCCCGTTCAAGCAGTCCTCCTTTCTTCATCTATACCAGCTGCCACACACGAGCCTATAGAAAGGATTTAGTGCCCCTCTCTAGATAAGAAGCAGAACGCGCCATCACCTACAGCCCTTTCCTCTGCCGGGGACTTACACGAAATGAAAACGGGCGGCATCGCCGTATGCTCCACTTTTGTTGCCCTGGTTTATATCCCGGAGTACTCCTATGGCCGATCTGTCACCCAACCTACTTTAACAACCTAAAGGCGTCCCGTTTGGAGAATGACCCCTTATGGCACGTCTTAGTCAGTTATTCTCGCAGTTCAGATAAGATTCGGACCGCCACTTCTCTGAAAACATGGTTCTTGCCCCCTCTCTCCTCTCCCCTTTGAGCTCGTCCATTCGTTGGGTGATCCCTTGCTCTCACGTTTGAGTGTTTGCTCGTCGTTTAGGCCGGTGAGTGAGATTTCTGCTCATTGCAGTCACTTCCGGGCTTCTTCGCACCTGGATAGTACTAGGACCCTTGTGCCCCGTCCCTTGATCAGATAAAGCTGCCCGCCCAATGACCCACAACTAAAAATGAGCCTTGCGACGAGACGCGGACATCCCCCATGCTGCGGTTCCCTCTGGTCCGTTCCCGGGTTGGGTTAGGGGAACATCGGAGCGATTTCCTTCGCGGATCCAAACGCGCTCACAAGGCGCACAATAAGAATAAGACCAATAGAGACTTCATAAGGGACCATTTGAGCTGTAGATCGTAATGCTCCTACAAAGGCATATTTCGAATATAGAGGAGTGAAAGTTCCCAACAATCAATGACTTTTAAATTTCCTTATATGAACCGTACTAGCACGTCCTTTGTCACCCCCCCACCGCGCTTACGGCTCTATACCCCAACCCAACTTGCTCTGGCCCCGGGTCCTTCCTTTCTATTACTCGGTAAGCGGACCGTAGGAGCATGGCGTATCCGCTTTTGACTGATAGAAAGCATCTCTTATTTGTCCCTCCTGCCCGAACCCACAAAAAAATCTAAATAGATCAAGTTTTTCTTGCCAGGAGAGTTGCGTCGGAGACATCTTTTTCTGATGAGGAGGCTTCATCGTCCGGCTCCTCGTAAATGATGTTAGGATGGGCCGGCCCATCCTCGGAATCCTAAAAAAAGAGAGGGAACATAATCACTTTCTTTCAGCGACATATCTAATCAGACTGAATAGGATTTTAAGAGTTGTCACAATCATTCACATCCCTTTCAGTAGGCATGAAGGGCGCGGAAGCTACCGTTTCTAGATTGCAAGCAAGCTAGCGAGACTCTCCTAGTAGAGAAGGAAAGGGGCATTCGGGAAGCGACTAGTCGCTTCTGGCGAAGCTTCTAGAAGGCCGATCACTACATAGAGAGATCCATATACCAGTCATGAGCGAGAGCGAAGCCTAGAGAGGCGCAGGGCAGTAGCTTCTAGGATGAAGCCGAGCCACTAGTGGAGTGGCCAAGGAGGCCTACTATACCGATACTGGATTAGTAACCGGTGAAATCCCCAAATAAAATTTCAGTGAACTATTGAAGCTATCAGTGTGATTGATCAGACAAGTACCAAGGCTTTCGGTATACTTCTTTCATTTCCGAATTTGCTTGCGACAAGTCCTAGCATTAGTATGAGTTCGTTGACCGCGTATGGGTGATCCATCTTGATGACGAATTCCACGATAACAAGAAATAGAAATTAATCGTTCGATGTCTGCTCGTTCTCCCCTCTTCAATTCCCAATGAACAACATGATCTTGACTTATCAATTGTTCAATTTGGCCGATCTGATACTTAGTTAATTCTTTTATCTTTATGTTCCCACTGATACCTAATCGATAACGAACCAGAATGGCTTTTTTAGGCCCAATTCCATCTATTTTTGTTGAGGCAATTCTTACTTGTTCATCGGCAACTGATATAGCTCCTGAAATATATAACATTCTTGATCCTTCCTTTTACTAGTTTTCTCGTCTGGAATAAAAAAAGATTCTCCGCTCTGCTCCTACTCCTTCTTCTCCTTTAGGATAGGGTCGGCGTTGGTCCTTTTTTGCACTAAAAAACTAGTCAGAGCAACTAACTGTCTACGTACGAAATTTACGGAACAGGGATAAGAAAGCAGGCGGGATAAAAGAAGAGCGAGGTATAGTGAGAAAGCTCACCCCTGCTTTTAGACGATAAAGCCTTCTTTTACATCCCATCCCCTAGACAAATCAATAGGAAATGCTACAAGCCATTGTTGTTCTTTTGACGATGAACCACTCCGGTACAACAAGCTAAAGTGACCTCTACGCTTCGCCCCCGGTACGTAGGGCCGCTCCCCGTGTGCTAGAGGGAGGACCAGAAAGTTTGTGTTAAGCATATAGTTGGTTCTTGTCTTGTTTAGGCATTTGGTGCCCTCTCTGCCGGCCTGCTTAGTGGCAGAGCCACCTTCTTTGGGGTTAGTGAGGAGGACAGGACAATCCCTCACTCCGGCGGTTTCTTTATTTCTTTCCAACCAGATTCTACCCGGCCCGGTCCTATTTCAAACAAAAGAAGCAAAGAAGGGAAATCCTCGTAAAGGCAGCAAGGCATGTCACCTTCGAATTGAGTAGTGAGTCTTCTTCCTACTCTCTACTTTTGTAATAGAAAGTAGACTCAAGCCTCACCCCTCCATGTATGTGAATTTTCCGAATCTAGTTATATGGACTGATCTTTTTCTTTTTCTGGGTCTATTTTGATAGATAGAGATAGACAGGAACTAAGCAATAAGAACAGAATACCAAAGGCTTACTCCCTTTTCTCTCTACTCTATCTATGAAGGCTATGAAGGAATTCGTTCATAGAATTCTTTTTGCTTGCACTTTTTTATTGAATAGGTCTTCTCCCTTCGATCCGCGAAGTAGGCAAGCAGGAATCTCTCCCCCTTTCTATTTATGGATAGAAAGAATATCTCCTTAGGAGAGTATTTTATGAGTTGACTGTAACCCGAAGACTTCTTTCAATCGATCTAGTAGGTAAGAAATAAGATCTTCGTATAGTTAGAATTAAAGCGAAACCACTAGGTTAGATCTCGTCTGTGATCCATGGGCTTGTTAATTGAGAGAGAAACCCCTACTATTGATCGTGGCCTTCATTGAGTGCATTTTTGGCTCTTTGACATAGTAAGGCGGGAAGGCATGAGCAAGGCACTTACAAAGGCCTTTCACAGCTCAAATCCATGCATTAAGCCGCTAATCCCTTTTCTAGCAAAGTCCCAGCAGGCTACCTCATCGGGAAATTCAATTCTTTCACCGAACCCAGGGGGCACGATGAATACATTGATTATCTGGGTCCGATCATCGCTAGAGGCCCGTCGACTATAATACACTGTTCGAAATTGATTCGTTTTTTCCGAAACAAAACGGGATTGGCTATCTTAACCTTAGCAGTTTTGCGAGCAAATGTAGACGAATGCTTGCAAGACCAGCAAAGCCCTACTTATTAGGAGGGGACTCTTTGGCACCTTAGAGAAATTCCTTTACCTAGGGGATCAAGTGGTAGTTGATCAATGATCTAATATCTTTCGGTATAGGGAGAAGGTAAGGGCTTAGGGCATGGCAAGAGGGTTGTTAAGCTCACATCCGTTGTAAGACTTTGTAAGAAATGCTGGATTGTGCCCTCCGAGCAGAAGGTGTCCTCAGGGCTTAGTTGGGTTTGAGTAGAAATCCTGATTACATCGAGTGGAGAGGCCTTAGTGTTCAACGCACCACGTCCATCCTTATGGAAGCCATCTGGACAACTTCCCCTTAAACCTTTTCCAACCCCAGAGAAGAGAACTTCGAGGATACGCGGTAGACATGCTTTTCCCAATAATCTTCAAACTTTTTGCTTATGTAATGGGGGAGGTACCGGCTGATGTCTTTGAAGACATTCAGAAGGACGTTCGAGATATGGAGGGTTGCTTTGGGTTTGATCTGAGATGGGTGGGTTCATGCCAGGCTGGGTGTAGTTGCCAAGGCAAGATTTGATACCCATCATCTCAAGGAGTACACCCAGACTTCAGCAGCGCTCGAGAAAGCTACAAGTGCATTGGCTCAACTTGAAGGAGAGTTGTCTCGGCGTAGTGAAACTGCTTCTGCCCATTTGGTGAACAACTCTGTTGCTACTAAAATGAAACATTTTCCCCTCGAGGGAGTGGTTATTTTCCCGATGAAATCGAGGGCACAAGTTTGAAATGGGTAGGGAGCTCCACGGCTGGAGCATGTATGAGGTTGCTTTGTAGTTGACAAACCTTGCACCTCTTAACAAATGTTGCTGAATCTATATCCATAGAGTACCCAAGGGTCAATATGTCTGGGGCGTGGGCTTCCTCGAGAACCTGCCGCACATCCTCTCGAGGGATGGAGAGGATGGCCATTATAGCCCTTCTTTTAAAGTTATCCTTGCTTAGCAAAGAAGCGAAATGCCCTTCTTTTCTTTATTCCAACTACATCTTTTGTTTCAAAGGGGAGGATTTTGTGATCCAGAAAAAAAATGCAATAAATATAGGGCTTTCTCCAGTCTTCATAATAGAATGCTCTAAGGCACATTCTGCTGGACATGGGTAGAATTTACATTGGAGGCAAGTTTTCTGAAATTTGTTGGCTTCCTCTAATACTGCAGCTGAGAGTTCTGCTTTGATGGAGGTACATATGAATATTATCCACTCGGGAAATGGGCAAGCAAATCAACTAAGGCTTTACTTTTCATTGCGTTGGGAGTTACACATTTCATGTCATAACCTGCTAGAGTGAGGAACCGCCGAGCAGCTCTCCCTATGAGTATAGTATAGCTTGAGACATTAAGTGTTTGATTGGGTCACATCTTGTCACAATATGAACTGTGAAGGACATGAAGTAGTGACGC